>NC_079154.1:11923419-12231752 GCF_947563725.1 Argiope bruennichi
ATTACTCTAAAGTAAGTAATAGAAGAGTGGTATTAGATAGTTGTGGTAAATTTTTTCTCTTATCTTTTATCTTTTGAGGATTGAATTGCACATTTATTGATCAATTATTATCAATTTTTTAAAACAAAAAAAAAGAAATGTTTTATTCTGCAATCTTAATTACAATTGCATAATTATCAACAAAATATAATACAAAATTCAATGGTATTGATGATAAGAGAGAATAAAACATTGATGATATTTACAATTTTTCGTTTCGAATCTGAGATATTCTTTTATTTATGATGTAATTTAAAACTGATGAAACAAGAAAGAGATCTCAAACTATGCAAGCTATTAAAATATCAATCACTGAATAGTGTAAACAAATTGTTCCAATTAACAATGTGGATGAAAACTGGGGCATATGGAAAACGAATTCTGAGAAGTGAAGTGACAACGAAACACATGATATTGTTGCCTTCATTTCAAGAACTTCATTTCATCGATAATTTTATTTCAATTAATATGGAGAGGTTTCTAATAAAATTTGGCTGCATGCTCTTAATATCACATGACTAAAAGTGGTAAAATTTCCCCTTTTCACTACTTTTAGGAATAAATTAGGATTTAGAGGATTTCCAAAATTAAAATATAAGTATATTTATTTTTAGAAATGCTAAATCACATAATGTTACTAATTGATTTGACTGAAATCTTTTACGCTTTCCTCAATAGTGGATATTGTGAAATTCTTTAACTTTTCTCTGAATTATGTGTCCTGAATCCAACTAATTTTATATAGTTTATAAGCATTTATGTGTTTTTTAGCATATTTTTCTTATAATCTCCTTCTGATTGAAATTAATCGCCATCTGAATTGCTTCTTTCATTAGTTAATACTTATTCTATCTTAATTAGCAAATTTCAGCGAAAGATAGGCACTGAGGAAATTCGAAAGACTTTTCATCACAATGTAGAAACATAATAAACCTTGGCAACTCATTAAGTAAATGTGCGCTATCCTGGTAACTGAGCTTATACTTATGGATTTTGTATGTTATTATATCTTTTGTAAACAAGATTTCTTATATTTCGTCTTCGCCTTCAGATCGTCAAATCAATCGTTATCTCTTTGATCTTTAAAATCATCACCTTTTTCTTAGCTTTTTATGTATAGTGGAATATATTTTAACTAACATAGAAGAATTGACGGCATATCGCTGGTAATACTGTTCAAATTATTGCCATTTATTTATATTTTAGGTATTAAACGAATACAGCAAAAAGCATTTTCTAAAATATTTTTTTAAAAAAACTTTTTAAATATTTTGATTAAAATATTTTTTTTAATAAATCATAATATTATCAAATTTACTGAAGTTCAAACTGGTTAATTTTTAAATGCTATATTAACACTATTAAAATTTCAAAAAAAATAAATTTTCTGAATCAACTTTAAGATAAAACGATAAGCAATTTAAACTCCGCATAAATTTTTAACGCATTTTAAATATTTTAAAAAATACTTTAAGCATTTATTGTAACAATATATATATATATATATATATATATATATATATATATATATATATATATATATATATATATATATATATATATATATATATATATATATATTTATTTATTTATTTATTTAGCTACAGGTTTGAGACTAATTAGGTGCTGTGATGATATTGAAAACAATTTATATGCAAGTGTTGTTGCTGCTATATTATTAAGAAGAAACTTTTTAAATTAAATACATATAAGCTAATATAAAACCAAAAACGTTATCATGTTACAGTACTTCGGATTAAAACATGAATCCCATTTAATTATTTGTATAACAATTTCTACAATATAAAGTATTATAGGAGGCTTAGAAATAATTTCCTTATAATAGGATACTTGTTCCAGTTTCTCAAAAATGAAAAACTCCCTATAAATATCAAACGATAAATAATACATGTATTGCATTTGACAGAATTTAAGATAATTCTTTCTGAATCAAAAATAGAAATAAAAAAATGAAAGTATGAAAGTGCGTTATCTACTTTTCAAAAAGAACTATTGATATCATTCGTACAGTGAGAAGAGATAAATTCAATTTTTTTCCTAATGAAATGGAAAACAGATACAAAGCTCAATTTTTGAAATTACAGAAGATAAAAATTTTGTGAATTATAAAAATAAAGCACAAGAACGTATTTTGGAGTACAATGCATCATGATAAATAAATTGCGTAAGAATTATAAAAAAGAACAAATCTGCAAATACCATGTAGTATGTTTCTAATGTCAAAATATTAAATACGAAATATATGACATTAAAAATTAGCATTAATTCATTTTCTAAAAATTTTTAGATATATAAGCTTCTTAATTCTTTTTTAACAATTCTTATTTATTTCTAAAAATAATATTTTTCTGAAAACACGTAAAACAATAGTTCCGGAGTTAACATTTAATGTACTAGTTATATTGACCAAATGTTACATTCGCATAGCAAACGCGAAAAGAAGAGCATTTCTGCTTTTACGATAAAATAAGTATTAATTTATCATGATGTTAAACATCTTAAACATTAATTGTTATTATAGAGAGGTGCAAATGAAGGTTTATACTCTAACAGGTTGAAAATCAACTAGTTTCAATTTATGAAACTTATCTATTAAAATAAACATCCATATATGACTTAATATACATGAATAGGCATCACACATATGCACTACTTTTCAAACCTTTACTCCCTATCACAGTCTCCCAGGTATCATCTGATGGTTAAATGAACAATTGGAAAGCCGAGGAGGTATCAAGGAGCTTATATATGCGAGCAAGTACCTGGAGTGTGAAACTTAACACATGATTGAAACTCAAGCTCCCTCAGACAGAATTTGGTCGAAGAGATGAGGACAAATACTGATGTGATGCTTGTGCCAAAGTGCAGGTTCCGTTGCTTCAGTACACAAATGCGATGTTTCATCGGCAACACAAATTCGATGAATTGAGGTGACGTTGGGTGATAGACTTGATTGATGCTGGGTTTCTGGCACGCTGCTTTCAAAGGATAAGGAATATATGCACGGATAGATTTATAATTATGTACATATTTGGAATATGTATTTGTAACAATTACCAGTTATTCAGGGATATGGTATTTCCTTAGAGTAGACTTCATTGGCGTTTATTTTAAGCAAAAAGGACGTTACAGAAGAACAGGAATTTCTAAAAATGTCTTTGATCGTGTTTGAAAAAAAAGAAGAAAAAGCTGATATAGAATGGAAAACGCTAAGAGAAATGCAATACAAATTAGAATATATTGTTTGATATTAGAGTCACTGAAACAGAAAATATATTTCCATATATTTTCCAATGTATGTGAATTATTTCCAATGTATTAAATATTTTCCAATGTAATCAAAGGAAAGGTTACAATTATTGATATAAATTGAAAATATAAATAAATTATTTAATTAAATATATAAATTTACAAAATATTTTAGAAAAAAAATTCCTCGAAATTTAATCATTTATTCATTATTCTAATATTGTGCAGTAAATGTATATAGAAATAGAATAATAATTCAACACTTTCTTGCAATGGAATTTATTAGAAAGTTTATTAAAAAGCATTTATAAAAATGAATGCATAAAACATAAAAAAGGAATAAGTAAATAAAGTGTATATTCATTGGAATTCTTACTCACGTGGGTAAATTCAATAATTATTTCAGCTTTATAACATCATTCTCTTAGAATAAATGAACATTCCAGCTTTATTTCTTTTCAAAGAGCATCTTGTTCAACCAAAACACTATATCATTTTAGGAACAAAATGTACATTATTTGGGTCAAGAGTTAGAAAATAGTACCATATTGTCATTTGCAACAAAGTCAAAATGTCAAACGACAAAGTGCTTGAAGACAAAATAGCCTATAATTTTCCTGAAAACCTTCTTATTGACAGTAATAAACTTCAAAGTAATTCCATTTCAGGAGATAATCCGTAATTCTTGGAATTATTTTAACGTGTAGAATGAAACAGAATTACCACTGATTCTCTGGATTTTTTGGTTGTCATATTTGACCATTTGTAAAAGTTAATAATAGAAATCCATTTATATTCTTGTGATATTTTTTAAACCACTGATTCTTTTTATAGGAAAAAGAAACTGAAACCGTGTTTCCAATTGTAAAAATATTTGTAACCTTGAAATAATAATTTTATAACATCTGTGTCACAAAAACATCATTAAGAAGTCTAAAAATATTTGTATGAAAATTAAGTCTTATCATTAATAATAAGATTGAATTCGTCATTCCAAACGAATTTTGAGATTAACGAAATAAAAATAATAATTAAAATCACACTTACAAAAGTGAGCTATAGATCAGAACTTTTTGTACCCATTCATGTTTTAACTTTTTAAACTTAATTTTACTCTATATAAATTTAAATCACATAATATTACTTATAATTGCAATTGAGTATTTTGAATTACAATTATTATAAATATTAATATGCTTTTGGCATTATTTTTTCTGCAATTCACTATGGTTATTAATCTCATCTTTTATTTGTTAACAGATATGAAATAAAAATATAATTTAATTGACAATTAAGTAATCTAAGTATTAAAATAATGTATTCTTATCAATAATATACAAGTTCTCAGAATTATATACATATACACATTAGGAGAGGAAAAAACAAATATGAAAATGTCCATTTTTCAAAAATAAAAGAGGTGAAACTAAATAAAAGTATTCAAATAATGATGATTATTATTAATAATTGTTTTTACGGTTTTTCTATTTTATAAATTTAGATGATAATCTCAATTAATGTGTCATTTCGTAAGCCATACATGGTTTAGATTTCATTCTTTGTTTTTACCAGAGATCAGAATGCTAAGAAGACACCTATGCGTACTCTTCGTCTGCAGACTGTTGAATCTATCTTGCAACTGGACTTATTCTCTTGACTGATATAATGCTTTCGAGAACTATGAATCCGTGGATTTGTGGAACTGGTCCTCAAATCAAAACTTATAAATATTTCAGCTCTTTTTCACGAAAATTTGTCTTGAATAAAGAAATAATCAAACTTCATTAGAATGGAAACCATGAAAATTCGTACTTCAATGTGTAATTTAAGGGTTAATGTACTTTGTAAAGGCAATGCATGTGGAAAGTATTCCATTACCAGGAATGTTGTACTGTATCACCACAATATCGTTTGAATATACGATGAAAAGTATTCTATTACCAGAAATGTTGTACTGTATCACCACTATATCGTAATATATGGTGAAGATATCGTAGCAATTATGCAAGGTATTTTACACTAAGAGAGGATTTTATTAAAATGCCACTATAATACTGTGTTAAAATTTTATCTGCTAACAGTATTATGCCTTTCACGTGACTTGAACTGGAAAACCGAAACTTCAGTAGTATCAAAAGGGCGCAATGCTCTGGTGCTAAGGTCTCAGCTCCGTCCTCGTCATATAACCGCTGTTCAAAGCTACGAGGTCCGTCCCAATGAAATCTCAGTGTTGCTTTAATGAACTGCTGTTAGTATAACCGTAATCTGTAGTATCATACTACTTAACTTTAACTGACGTTTTCAAACAAATCATTTTAACTAATGATTTAAATATTTTATAATAAATACAGAGATTTTTTTTAATTATTAGAAAATACTTTATATTAATTTTTAAAGCATGTGTAGATAATTATTTCAAAATAAAAATTTGTGGACATTATATTTCCCTAATTGGAATAAGCAGATTGTTCTCGAGAGAGAAAGATTACGATTCAATTCGTGATAAAATGCCCAGTTTAAACAAATCATGAAACAATTGAGAAATCTGCCAGAGTTTTGAACATTGGGATTTTAAATATTAAATAAAATTTATAAAATATCGATTTATTAGAAATATAAGTAAATTGACAAAAATCAAATAGCATTACTTTTTTATTTTCAGTTCTTTATGGATTTTTCAGAAGCATGATTTTTAAACCAATTTGGTTTTCTGTTTAAAAATTCTATTTTGATATATTGCTATTATTAAAATAATTAATGATATATTTCTTATTATACATTGTTCGACTCTTACTTATTTAGTTAAGCATGATGAAATAATATAAATGCGTAAATGTATCTCGAATACTTATAAAGAAATTGTGACAAACGGTATAAGGAATTGTATACTTAAATAAAAAAAAAATCCACTAAATTCATTTATTAATAGGTACATTAATAACTTAGGGAATAAATATATATTCTTATTCAAGTGAACAAATAATAATTTATTGTATATTTATATTATTATTAAAAGCTGAAATATTCTTAATTTTTTTTCTTTATTAAAAAAAAATATTAACCTTTGTAGGTAAATGCAAATAAATTGATAAATAAAATTAAAGGGATAATATTTAAAATTTTATTTTTTTCAAAAAAATTAAAGGATGTTCAAAAATGAAGTTATGAATGGTATTTAAACAAATGCATAGTTTTTAATGCATTTATAAAAATTTATTCGACGAAATATAAACATTTTTAAGGAAGATTCTAAAGCAGTCTTTTTAAAGCAATTATTCACATTTCTTAATTCCAGAAAAAGAAACTAATTTCGTTCCTTTTGGAAATATTCCAGAATTAGAAGTTAAAAATAGAACAATATGACATTTCGCTTCACATTTTTCACTCAGTCAAACGCATTTTTTTTTAACTTAAGCATAAATATCTTAACTGTAAATTGTTACTTTAAATCGTCCCTTGATTTCCATTTAAACAATGTCATTCAGAATACTTTAAATCTAGGGCTAAATAAATTTCCTCATCACAAGCAGATTCTACAAAAGATTTTAAAAAAATCAAAGAAAAGGCACTAAAAGCCGATTTTCAGGATTTAAGCGTCTGATTTACTCCAACTTAAAGGATCTTCTAACTCATTTAAACCAAGCTTCTTTGGGAATAGAGCTTAAACTTCAAGTTAAGCAAAACTTTGAGGCAGAGAAAAATAAAAGGAGACACTTCTTCCGCTAACTCTACTCTAGCAGAATAAATCCAATTTACTTTTAAAAGATTCAGAACTAATTTTGTATTTTCACATTCTCAACGAATGTAGGTTTTATATATATATATATATATGTAATATTTTATAAATGTTATTTAAAAAGGCATCAATGGAATGAATTCCAACTTGAGTGATATGTGTCATGTTAGTAGTGACCAATGTAATTTTGAAATCAATTTCACATTTCGATGGACGATCTAAAGGTGTGCAAAATGAGATCTGTATAATTATTGTTTGTTAAGTTACATCAAACTACGAAATAACATTAAAAAAAAACCTTAATTTCTTTTCTTTAGGTTAAGATTTAGGGTCTTCAATTTAGAATTAATACAAATATGAAAATTTTAATATTAATCGAATCTATTCATAAGCATTTACAATTTGTGACTAAAATCTAAATTTTATTAGTATTCAATACTCTAATAATTCAAACAAAATTTTTAATGAATTTTACTACTTTAAATAGAAAAAATGGGTCTTCGGCCTTTGAACCATAACCCTATAACTTCAAAGCATGCCATTCTATTTATGATATCAAAGTCTATCTCTAAATGTAATGTATATTTTTTAAGAATACGAAGTACATATGGTTAATTTCAGATTCAGTTTCAATTTCAGAATTCAATTAAATGTTTTGGCCAGCTGCTACAAGTAAACTGTATCCTTATGACTGAATAATGAAAATTCATAAATTAATAATTCCATCATTTCGTTCATTCATTTGTTTTGTCATGAGTTCACACATTTCTAGAATAAAGCATCATTATCCATTAACGAATTTGTAGAATTTAAACATCATATACCCATTGGGTAATAATTTGTGAACAACTTCATGAATCAATTATCATTCGGCTGAGGTATTTTTTTCGCTTCTAAATCTGTGCAATGGAAAGTGGTTAGCCACACTTGCTGATGTTTTGATTTGTATCACGAAATGCTTCAGAAGTATTGTTTTGTGCCAAATAAACATGGAAATCTATAAACTCCATGTATTATAGGTGAAGGATGTTTGCTCGAAACGTGGAACTGAATCCTCAATCCTTCAAAATATTTGAAAATCTTTTATCAATCATCAAATCCTGATTCGCTTATTTTGTTAAGTTACAACAGGCTTTATTCTTTATGTACATCTTGACCAAACATCTTTGGATTAAAGTACTGGTATTCATTTCTGAATCTGTAGGATTTCCTGCATAATATACCTGTTGGATGAATGTCTGTATGAAGATAACGCACTATTTAAATTACTAAAATAATATATTACATAAATAAAAAATACGCAGATAACTCTTTCAGACCAGAAATGATATAACACCATAAAAAGTTCCATTTAAAATATTTCAGATCATACGTTTTATAAATATTGCATTGCCAGAAACAAGCAAATTTCTTACAATCTGTTTTTTTCTATTTATTCGCTTATTTCTTATTATAGAAGAAAAAAAAGATATTTTTCTGTTTGCAATGCACTTTATTATCTTAAAAACATAAATATTTTTTTTTTATATTTATTTTTTTAAGAGAGAAAGTTTAAGAGAGAAACTTCTTCTATTTTGTAGATTTCACAAGTTATATACATGTTTTTACAGTATGAAAGCATCTTTCGTTTCTGAAAATATAAACATTTAAAAACTTATAACACTAAATAGTTTTTTTTTTATTATTAAGAACAATCCACGCTACATAATGTAGTTACAATTTTCTTCTTCATAGATTTACTAGAAATTCATGTTGACAATTTATTGTTCTAAGCCTGGAAATTCTAAAAAATAAAAAAGGTGTTTTCTCAGTATTGGAAATATAATTCAAAAGATAATTTATTGAAATACTTACAATTCATTTTGAAAACCTTTTGATTAGCTTTTTTCCTTCGATATTTTGATTAGCCCAGTAAGAAGCTATGAAGACATCGACAGTATCATTTTATTTATTTCTTTTTATGTTAAGAAATGAGAGTTTTTATTGTGTGATAGTTTTCATGCATATTTACTTTAAATTAAATTATAGAATATATTTATTAACCTTGCATAACATACTCCCTCTTTTGTTATATTTTTTTTTATTGATTTTGCTGGCATTCCATTAAATAGATGGAAAATTGGGAACAGACTTTAAGATAATTTTATGACATCGCAGTGCAAATATTGAGTTTATCATGCTGCGAAACATTCATCTGAATATATCCATGTTTTTTTATGAAGTCATAAAAAATTAACTGCTTGAATTTTTTCAGAATTAACTCTTGCAAATATTTAATTGTATTATTTGCTTACACAGCACTAAATAATTGAAAAATATCTAACATCTAAAGAAAATATAAAAATTATAAAACGGAGTTCGAAGAAAATAAAAATAAAATATTTTAAGAATCATATGAAATATAAATAATCTTTACAGTTTTAAATGAAGGTACTTCATTTTCTTAGTATTAAATATTGTGTAATAAGTCGTTCACCGACGCATATGTTCAAGGAATTATCTTCTGTCAATGTTTTTGAATTGCGAACACATAAAGTTTTATAAAATCTCTCCATATGTCTATGACTCTACAGAATAAAAATAATTTTAAGTTCCTTTTCAGAACAAAATAGAATCTTCTTGATTCTCTAGAAGATGTATCTGTCTAGACGGATGTTCTCCTGTTAACAGGATCTGAAATCTTATTGTTACATATTAAATAACGAAAGTTTTAGTAGGAAAAATTACATACATTAGTAGAGTGTTTGTAACACATAATACTTCTTATATATTTTAGTTTAAATATATAAATGCCATTAAGAGTTTATTTCTTAGTATTAGGATCCCTGCTATCCATAATGATTATGAGTCTCTCAAATGGAAAACAAATTATTACAACTGGAGTGAAACAAATATTGACTCACTAGCAGAAAAAATGTAATTTTAAATACAAATTTAAAAAAAATGAAGAAAATATTAAAAATAACTTTTAATATAGTCCGCTGTGGGAGAATAAAATTAATAAGCATAAATATAAATGAATAAAAATTTTAGACCTCAGTAATTGGTCCCGAGAGATTTAGACTACGTATTACAGTGAAGAAACGTTATATAAGAAATGTTGACGTTTTGACGTTCCTTTCTATCGAATGAAACCGATTTCAATTCAAATTACTACTATTTTAGTAATAAAATCATATGCTAAAATTTATTTACATAATTAGCGTAATTTATTTATCTAATTAATCTAATTTAGAATTACGTTTACATAATACTATTATACAGACCGGCAGATAGTTAGTCAAAGAACGAAAATCATTTAAAATTTGATATCAGTCTCCTTATTAAATGCTAAAAATGTTTTACATAAACAACTTCTTACATTTGGGAATTTTCATGTTATCTTGCAGTCGCACAGGCGGATATACTTTCTGTGGATGGATTTTGTTAGAAATTTGATTAGAATTTATATATACCAAATTTAACCCAACTAACTCAAAGCGCTTTAAAATCAGCCCGCTCCGAAGGCATTATTTTAAATATCTGTTGATCATGTGGTGTGGAAATTTGGAGAGGGGGTGAACTGAATCCAAATATATGTTGTTTGGACTAGAAGAAAAATGAAATCCATCAAAACCTCGATGTGAATTACAATATTTTGTCTTTGCATACCCTTTGCATTTACTTTTACCCACGAAAGTAAAAATGAGTGAAAAATTTAATTTTCGAACTTTGAAAACTTAACAATCTTAAATTGCGTCAGATTTTACTACTATTAACGTCTCAAACAAGGAAAAACTTTATATATCATTTCAAAAATATTCGCATGCACGTATGCCACTGAATTTCAATATGATTTATTCTTTTTATTGCAACACATTTCTTTTGACAAACAAGCGTTGGTCTTTCCAAATGAAATATCCTCCTGGCAGAATTCAACATGAATACTTCAGAACGACAGATGTTCTGAGTATTGCATAAATAAATCAATTTTTCCATAAAGGTTTGGATGAAATCTTTTTCAGTACGAAGATCACTTGATGTTATTTCACCAGGTGAAAATTCTCGCAAATTTTCATTGTGTAAATGGAAAAAAATCTTATGAATGTCATGCTCTTTCAAATGAAACTCTTTTTGAGTACAATTTTGCAGCTAGTAAAGTTAACTCTTATGCGTTTAGATAAATGATTGTCAATAGCTAATTTCTAATTATGAATGCAACACTTTGAAGCTTTTATTTATTTGGAAAATACAAATTTTTGTTTATTTCAGTGCGTCTTCAATTAAAATATGTAGCAATAACGATTCGTGCCTAAGAATAGAAAATAACGCATTATTTTCCTTTTAAAGCATAAGATAAAAATCAGAATTCTATACCGAAAATAATTATTTTCATTTCATTCGAAGTAACTAGCGTTTCATTTCCCGTTTGATTGTAATTTTTAGCAGTAGTATTATTAAATAAGGTTTTTTGAATTTATTTACAATATTGTACTTTGTATGCAATATTATTCCTTTTTTCAACGGCATGAGTCATAGTCCATATATTTCATGCATTCAATGAAATTTACTTTATTGTTTTTAATATGAGCGATTAACTAAAAATACATTCAGTCAAAATGGTAAGCGATATATAAAACTAAGATATCCTCCTGAAATGTCAAGAATATAAGTATTATTTCTAAAAATAATAACGGGGCCAAAAATTATTAATAGATAGACAGTAGTTCTTAAAATTAATGCTCTTTAAAAAAATTATACTCTTTCAGACTTAATTATTAATGCTCTTTAAATTAATAGCACTCTTTTTAAGACTTAATTATTAATGCTCTTTAAATCGATTTTACTCGTTGAGATTTGTTTATTAATGTTTTTTAAATTAATTGTATTCTTTCAGATTTAATTATGAATGCTATCTAGATTAATTGTACTCTTTCAAACTACAATTAAAACTTGACGAGTGCATACTATTTTAAATATTGAACTTTTCAGAACCCTAAAATGTTTTGTAAGTGTTAAGGGGAGTAAACTTCATTTTTACTGAGAATTATATCCGTAGAAATATTTTGCTATTAATCTGACTGTAATTTGACATTACATAAAATTACAAAATAAAGTTTTAAAAATTAAGACAGTTTCAAAAAATTAAATTTTGCAAATTGTGTAGATAAATAATATTGCATTCGGAACTTCAATAATATTGCATTCAGTAATATAAATATATTAAGAAAAATATAAAGAACTTTCATAACGTTGTATTTCTTATAAGAAATAATATTAGGAAAGAATAAAATAAATATTAGGAAATATTAATATTAAAATATTAGGAAATAGTTAAGAAATTGGGAAAAACAGTAAAAGATTAGAAAATAGTTAAAAAAATAGAAAAAAAACAAATGTTTGGAAATAGTTAAAATATTAGGAAAAACCATTAAATATTAGGTAATTTATTATTCTAATATATTAGGAAAAACCATTAAATACTAGGTAATTTATTATTCTAATATATTAGGAAAAACAATGAAATATTAGGAAATAGTTAAAAATTAGGGAAAACAGTTAAATATTAGGAAATTTATTATTCTAAAATATTAGGAAATTTATTATTCTAAGATACTAGGAAAAACATTCTATTAAGAAGAGTTATAGCAATAAGATTACACTTTGAAAACTGAAGCATCATTATCTAGCTTAGTCATCAATTCATATAAGAAATACAATACATAGGAAACTTGTTTTTCATAGTGTCTGCAATACTTTTGAATTATGCACATAACTTGTAACTATTCAAACTCTCTAAAAACGATTTTATAACTTTCATTTCTTTAAATATATTACCATGCATCCAATATAAAAATTGGAAATCCTGCTATCTGGAATTTTAGCATATATTCCATTCCCTGTGAGCCAAAATTCCTTTCTCTTGACAAACAAGCTTTGCTCTGCGAAAGAAAATTACTTCAGACAGAATTCAACGAAATGTTTCCAAGTGACAGGGGTTCCGCGGATTGAATAAATCAACGCACTCAATGAGAGGGAGCTCATGATGTAGGAATATGCCGCCGCAGACAAGTTGCTGTTGCTCGTCACTAGAATTCATTAAGATTCTCAATGTCGAAATGGAAACGTTATTACATCAGATGCTTTCAAAGGTATCTCTGATTTAAAGCAATTGTTGAGCAACGGTTATTGAATTTATTTCGCTTGCCAGGGAAGAGTTTGTCAAGAAAGGATTAAGGTTACAGTTCTGAAATACAGTAGCATTATATAGGTATACATTTTCTTTATTTATGATCTTTTTTTTCCATGTCTACAATAGATTGGTTTGAAGTAGCTATTGTAAAAAAAAAAAAAAAAAAAAAAAAAAGATAGAAAATATTTGTGAATTTACAGACAGTAGAATTTCTGAAAATAAATTGCAAATAGTTTCTGCTTCATCAAAGAAAAAAAAAACCTACCATATTAATTTTCAACAGGAAAGTAAAATGGTTTCCTGTTTCTATTATTTAATGTGACTTTTTTCTATTGGAAGCTAGCTGCTAAAAGTCCCAAAAAAGTGCCAAATTTATTCACTCATTTCACTCAAACAGTCAGCTTTTTACACTAGATTAAATGTTTCTCAAACGACACTACTTCAATGTTCGTTTAACTCTATGACTATCTCTGCATTCATTCGTTCACCTGAAAGTACATCTACGAAGTGGCAGATAATTTTCAAGTCCTTAAGTGCTAAGCATCGACTCATCTTTTGTTTGTATATGTCATGTGTTTTCTGTTCACTCATCCATCAGTACTGTGATTCATTGAAATGTTCCCTACATTTTCATCACTCACCTAAATTCTCCAAGATATCAACAGCTTTAAAATTTGTAGTGCGTAAATTTGTAATGAAAAATTTTTCTTGTTATCTTATATTTTTGTAACCTTTTGTGTTAGTGAATTTTAGTTGTTTTTAATTGTTAAATCTTTTTTTATGTCACATTTTCACTTACAAATGTTAAAAAATTCACAATGATTTCCGTTTATAACTTGCTCCTAATTTATGTTTATAAACACAATATATTTTATTTTACCTCAAAAAGTCCTGACCTTCCAATATAGTGATTTATTAAGATTTTTTTGGTAAACTTCCATTTTTTCTCCACTTAAATACTGTTAAAAATTCAAAATATCTATAGGTGCGGAAACAAGAAATCGGGCCATATCAACTATGTGTAATTTACACCAAAGTTGCTTGTTTTCCATATTTTATATAAAAAGATTGTGATGTATAAGTCATCTACTGGCGTTTTTCATGTATTAAAAGTTGATATTCTAAAGAATTCAATAGAATTTACGAAAGAATTAAAGCAATTTAAACCCTCATTGTGTAACACATCTGAGAGCATTAAGAGAAAATGCAGATAGTAATTAATTAAATGTGCTTATCGGCTGAATAAATACGACCACTCACTCCAAGCTCGGGAGATAGGGTTTCTTGAACCTGAATAGTTTAAGGAGGGTAATCCAATAAAATTCTGCCATCAATCAAGAGCTTTTATATGGATAAACAAAATATTTTACAATTTTTCGGAACTGTGTATCTTTTTATGCCTTTGGGGATATAAAGAGTTTATATGTTACAAAATATACTTTATGAAACACTAGCTTGCTATAATGCTATATGGAAGATTTTGCTATACTTATATAATGTATAATTATTTATTTGTATTCTGATAGTTTTATTTGTATTTTTAAGAATTTTCACACATTTTTCTAGGTAAGCATTGGTGTTAGCTATTATCAGGCAACGTTATGTACAATAAATGTTTTTGTTTATAATTAAAAGTTTTGTTTTATTTGTTTTCCAGTTGCGTTTCAAACTTAGAAACAATTAAAATATTTGGAAACACTGTCTGATTTGATAAAACATATACCTCCTAAAGTTATTCTGAATAAGTGTTTTCATCTGCTATAACAAATTGACTTGTATTTATATAAAGAAAATATTATGTAATGTTGAAAACATTTTAAATAGTGTAAAGACATCGTATATTTTTATTTAAGGTGTACGTACAGACTTGAAACTTCGAAAATCGTTCAAAATATCGCTTCAAAATGTTTTCTTGTCCTTTAGCTTTCAAACGATACCAAGATGTTGTCAATATTCAGAATGCTTCTCGAGTTATAATTATTTTCCTTAAGGTACTTTCACAAAAAACTCTAGTTTCGTTTTTTAAAAAGTAATTTTATGAAGAATGATATTTTTCCACTATGTTGCTTCATTCAAACAATCATAAAGAATCACAAATCACAAGAAATTAACCAAATACAATTATTTATAAGTCAAAAAAATCTGTATGTTTTGTGCCTCAATCAAAGTTATATTAATAGAAAAAAATATTAATAGCTATTTAAATGTTAAAATTACAGAAAAAAATCTCATTTTTTCCATTCATCGTTGATGAAAAAATTGTTAAAAACGATATATTTTTATAACTTGATTTAGTCAGACAACATGAAGACCAATATTAGGCATAATTTCCAACTAGAATTGTGTGTCTGTTCAAATTAGAATTTAAGATATCATGTTTAAAAAGTATGCTAATTAGCTCATTAAATATAATTTAATTAATTAATAATTAGTGAAATATGTTTTTTTCTTACTGAAATGATAAAAGACATATTTCCTTACTCAGAAATGAGATATTGAATGACAGAATATATAAAATCTTGTAGATCTTCGCTATCATACAGAAATAATCGCATATGGATACTAATTTGTATAAGTACAATGCATGTCCAATTTTTTTCCATTTATGCTTTTAATTCAAACATTTTTTTATCAGCCCAAAATATTTTAAATATGTTCCTATACATATATTGTCGCAAAAAGAAGATCCGGACATAATCACAGTGGCTCAGAGCTAAAGTACGAGGTGGCAATGCACAAGATCATCGATTCGAGTCCCAGTCAAGTCGCCTTTCATTAAACATTGAACTTTAATTTGATTTTTTTAATCATTTGTTAATGTTCTAGAACTTTCTATAACCTTCTTTATAATTCTAGATTATTCTAAAGGCATAAATTCTGAATTCCACAAGCAGTGGAATAGGTTCTTCTTGATATAGTATTACTTTGTGACCTGTTATTCTTTGGATTTTCATGATAATATGAATTTAAACTATAGAAAATAAACTGCTGAATAAATATGTTACGTGTTTGTATAATGTAATCTAAAATTTCCCTGAGGAAAATACATATATTTTAAAATCTAAACCGAGGTCCGTTTGGGAATTTTTCAAATTGGAAAAGCTATATGACAATACCCATATAAATGCTGTGATATTTTATTAAAATAAATCATATATATTTAGACTATGTTTTAAATAAATAATATACAGCTTAAAATATATCAGATACAATAGGCAAAAAGTGAGAAACATGTTGTTGAATACTAAATGATTATATGAGTCACCATTATAATAGATAATTTTCAAATGCATGTAAGAAAAATATTAAGCTGTTACTCGGTTAAAAGAAATTTAATCAATGCTTTAAAATATTAATTTTATTTCCTTACCTAAAAGCCCTCAATATATAGACAAAATACATTAAGTTAAATTTCATTAATAGCATTAGAAGATTTTACTGCTTAGAGCTTAGTAAAAAAAAAAAGAAATTCTTATTTCTGCCATTAAATATTTATTTTGAAATGAGATTAAAATACATTCATTTTTAATAAAAAATCTTTAAATACCTTTTGAAACTAGAATTAATAGAAATAATTTCTGTTCATTTCGCTTAAACTATCTAACGGAAAAACTTTTTTTTTTCTTTTGAAATTGATTTAGATTCAGTATAAAATTCTAGAATATTATTTATTACAATTCATTTTAATTAATGTTGAATTATTTTATTTTACATTTGGAAAGATTTTAAGAAATTTACATAAAACAATTGACTGAGAAATTAAAGTGATTAACATTTTAACCGAGTTAAATCGGAAAAGCATTAGTTGGAAATAAAATCCTCTCCTTTTATTTAGATATTATTTTTGAGTTCATTTCACAATTTTATGCGATTAAAAATTATATATATATATATATATATATATATATATATATATATATATATATATATATATATATATATATATATATATATATATATATATATATATATATATATATATATATATAATTTAAAGCGTATAATTCATACATTTAGAATAACGAAAAATATTTCGGCACTTCTGTTCCTGACATTAATCATATTGACTTTTTGAAGAAATTTAAATGTTCTTCAAAAACTTCGCAACATTTTGTTTGATTTGTTTTTTTCTTTTGAATTTACAAAGTAATGTACAAACAATTAATCAAAAGAAAATAATTAAAGCTCAATATTCTCCAAAGACTTGTTCAATGATTGAGATTAAAATAATGCCCATAAAAGAGAATTTGGATGAAGGATAAAAATATAGGAAGATGGAAAAAGGAATAAAATGAAAGGAATAAAAAAGGTATAAGATGAAAAATAAAGGTAAAATGGATATATTTTCAGTTTCCCATTAAATAGAATGTAATGCTCTGTAAATTTATGAAGTTGTATACATTTAAGAATGGAAATCATTCTCTTATTTTTCTCTTTTATAAAGATGGTAAGAAAAATTTATAAATAATAAAAATAGTTATTTTTATGTTAAAACAAATGAAGGATTAAGCCACTTAATAATGATAATGTTATAAATAATAGATAATATTTTTTTTTCTAAATATTGGAAACATCTTTGAATAAATGTGGCATTTAGAATGCTCTTTGTAAGACTTTAAATAATCTTTGATATAAAAAGTGTATATTATAGTAGTATGCGATAGTTTAGCGAAGTAATATATGTGGTTGATTTTTGTCAAAAGTGTTGAATGCCAGGCTTCATGGCCTTTCAAAGAGGTCGAATTGTTTGAACCCGATTGGCTGGTGCAACTACGAATGAAATATTCCAGATTTTAAGAGTTTGAAGAGATACAGTGTCTAAATCCATGAACGCGTAAGCACAGCGCAGAAAAAGAAAATAAAAATCTTGGCAAAGCAAAACAGATGATAGAAAGTAAAGCTGTGTGAATTAAGAGGGGATGGAATTTCCCATGATGATATTTGTCTTGTAAATGCAGCAGAAGTTGTCCAGTTGCAGTTTGAGGTTGAAGTGAGACATCTGTCTTGGCCCGCAGAATCCTCCAAATTCAAGATTCCCCCTTTGTGGTCTACCTTAGAGTGCCCAAATTGGAATCGATTGCCACCACCGGCATCTTTCCCAAACCTTTCACGATATTTTTCCATTAAGAAAAGTACAATAATTCTCTATACACCATTTATATGATTCCAAGCTGAATTAAATGTGAAATGTCTATTAATAAAAAATCTTCCATTCGTTTATGATACTTAATCACCAATTTGCAAATAAAAGGGAAAAATTTCTGGAAGAATACAGATAGGCAATAAAAGGGAAAAATTTCTGGAAGAATACAGATAGGCAATAAAATGGAAATCCATACTTCATTATCCGCACATGTCCATTAGAAATTTTTTGCAAGATTTTCAAATGTTTGCTATTTATATAGGTGTGCGATTTGTTCCTGGTTTTACTGTTCGATAATCATAAAAATCCATCCATTTATCTCTAAAACACAATTCTAAAAGCATAAGAAAACTACAAATTCAATTTGTTATAATTTAACTTTTAATAATGTGTTTTATAATCAATAATATTTTATTTTATCTCTTTACAATTCTTATTGCCTGGACAACGATTTCAGTCTCTGCAATTGCTAGCTTTCCATTATTTTTTAAGTTCATTTAGTCATCTCAAAAACTGATGCACAATCCTAAGTACAATATTCTTTTTACATGAAACATTACTGCTGTAATTACAAATATCATTCATTAATATGATATTTCAAACGGAAAATAAAGTAAGATATTTTGCATAAGGTTACTGTTATATCAAGGGTAATGAAAATATCAATTTCAAAAGTTTTATATCATGAAACAAATTCAAGACCATGTATCATCCCGTTAAAATTGATTTAAATGATTTAAGAAATATATCCTATCAGTGATGTCTTTACATCATTCCTTTTACAAATACAGGGAATCTGCGACTGAAATCATAGATACAAATCTCTTGAGTGTCAAGAAATTTCAATTTCAAGTGTATTCGAAGTTAATTTGGAGAAAAATGTTTATAAATTCACCTCAATTTCTGCTTCAAATTCTCGAAACTATTAACTACCTCATTACCGGAAACAGCTTCTTTTGTTAGAAAGCCAGACGCTTACCTAACCAAACCAGAGAGGTCTTTTTAATTGCAAATCAGTTGCTAGGATTCTTTGCGAACTTCTACTTAAGCACAGTGGCGAAATAGTTTAATTGCATGCGCGCAAATGTTCATAAAAGTAAACAGAAAATAGTAGACGAAGTACCAACCAACTGAAAATTTAACACTCTGGCTACCGAATGAATCAACTATGATCCAAACATTTCATCTAGTTAGATGATACCTTCTCTATTGATTTTAAAATATAACAAATACATCTTTTTAGATACATTGTGCGACTCTGAACATGAGACATGGCAAAGAACGCGTTCAGGACGAATTGCACCATTTTCAAATGAAATGTTCATTCTTTCTTGAAGAACTTCCGTAATAAAAACCTTAAAGTAATAAAAAAAAATATTTGATTCAACTGCAATTGAATAAATATTGTTCTTTCCTGCAAAAGGTTTCATGGATACAGTTGTTATTAATTATAAGCACATGCATATAGGAGTTTTTCCAAATGCTTGATACAAATATCGATACATATAATGTTGCCTTAAGAAACAAATCTGAACAATATTCAGAAAATATCCGAGAATAAGTATTTGCAAATTCACATCAGCTCTTATCAATCTGGTTAAATTGTTTATTGAGCTAGACGTATATGGTGTCTTTGACATTGATAATATAATAAATCTCTAATCTTAGACGAACGAAGTTTTAGTTAACCCTTTCATTACGGTGGTCTGTTCCACTAAAATAATGCCATTGACGGTGGCACCGTTCCGAAAAATGTATACATTATTCATAGATTGAATATTCGGGAATGACATTCTGAATGCTGATCTCACTATTGAGCACATTATTAAATTGATTCTTTTCAAATAATGCAAAGTACGTCCGGTTCCAAACTGTTATATTTGTATTTTTTATGAAGTAAAACTAATGCAAAACGAAAAAAATCATTGTGTATGAATATTACCATTTATTTTATACTGTAAAACACACACAGAAACGATGACCACCATCAATGTGTAATACACATTGATGACAGATCAAAACCATGCACGCTTATAATCAAAAAATCTAGCAATACAACGCTGTCGTCAGCTCGTTCACTTAGAGTTTCAAATTGAAGCCGTATATATTCAGAACGCGTGCATATAGGCTATTGATGGATGCCATCTGCATCCAGTGACCATAGACAGTTAAACAAATGAATGCCATCTATACATAGTGATCGTAAGGAAATCGTAAAGTTTAAGCTGTTATCCCTTCATTTAATCTTTATCCCTTGAATTATTCGTAGCAATGCTTTGATAGGAACGCAGTAGTTTATTTAACCAATTCCGTAAGCATAATTGATCCTTCTACATCTACATGAATGTTATGGTTAAATTGAATGATTAGGAAGTCGTGAGCGCAACACCGGTCACGGTACACGCCCCATCATAAGAAGGTGTTTGGACCCCATGTGTTTATTGCATCCACAAAGGTGGTTAAAATCATTTAACCTATTGGAAACTTTTCATCCCCATATCTGAGATTCTGAGATCCATAGTGGGAGTAACCAATCCCGAAAATATGTTTCATTACTTACTCAGATTCGAGCTTCTAATTTTTGCTTGAATATAATAGTCAAACGGCTCGGTTACAGATACACTAACAACAAAAGATGTAAGTGTTTCTGTAGAAAGGTTGTCGATAAAGTGAAAAGCATGAAGAAGTTATTAAAATATAAAGAAATACTTAAGAAAGAAGTTATTGAAAACAAGTAATTTAAGCCCTTCTTATCGCTACACTATTCTCAAAAATTGTTTCTAAATAGTATAAAAATTAAATTAATGCCAGTAGACAAGAAAACAAGAAACAAGACAAGAAACTTGCATGAAAATTATAACATATATATATATATATATATATATATATATATATATATATATATATATATATATATATATATATTTAATTCGACTTATTTCGAGGAAATATACTTCCAAGCTTGCTCATCATTTATATGCACATACTTTTGCAAATTATTTTTCTCTCATAATAATCATATTTAGATACAAATGGACTTGATTTTCCTTTTTTATTTCCCAAATCAATTTAATTTTTCCTGATTGTTATATGGTTTTCATCTACCGATTTTTTTTCTGCAAATATACGAGGGAGTTAAAAGTGGAAGACTTTAATAGGTAACGACGCTGTTGTTTAACTTAATAGATGAACAACTGCTTAGAAAGTTTGAAAGTGTATTCAGAATTGTTATCCTGATGGAAAGTAAACACATTTTTAAAATAAAATTTTATAAACTGTTTAAGACATGTTTTCTTAAGAATATTAAGCTACATATACATATTTATATTTCTTTCTACCAAAAAGAAGTTGCTGAGATGAACAACATTCATACACTTTCCAGCATAACCTCATCTCTACCATGTTTGATTGTTCTATATAAATTATTAGAATAGATTAATTATCTGACCAATCCAATATATATGACCAATGAATTTTAAATTTTGAATCATCACTAAAGAGGAAACACTCCCTTAAAAAATAAAAAATAAAGTTATTTACATGTTACTTACAAACTCAAATAACTTCTCCCTTTTGCATAGACTATAATGAGACACACGTTTAGAATTTTAATGGCTTTTCTCACCGTTTGGGTGTTTCAAAGTGTTAGACTCTAAATCAATTACGACTTGACGTGCACTTATTCATTGATTATCTAAAATCTTACTGATGATATATTTTATGCAAAAGGTTAATTCCATGAATTTCAAATTTTGAAGAATCAATAAACAGAAGAGATTCAATGAAAAAATAAAAATTACTTACATGTTCTGCATTATAAAAGCTTGAAAGGCTTAAAGTGTCTTTCAATAATATATTGTATAATAGACTTCTATTTATTAAATATATATTAAATTAATATTTTAAATATATTAATATATTAAATATATATTAAATTAATATTTTAAATATATTAATATATTAAATATATATTAAATTAATAATTTTTTCATGAATTATACATAATTTCGTAGCATTATTCATCATCACCAAGATATGAACATATTTAAAAGCTTGCATTTTCAGACAATCAGTAAACGGATAAAAAAAAAATCGCCTTGCATTCATTTATAGAAGATTTCAGGATATTACATCTCTTGTATGGATACATTTTTTTGCATGAAAATTAATAATATGTACTAAATACTTCAATTAATGCATTTGTCATATTTTGCAAAATCACATATTTATTATAAAATTATTTTAGACTCAAGTTCAGTATATATCAAAAGTTACCAAAGATACAAAGCTCAAGAAATTAATTATCAGATAATTTATTCGTTACTTTCGATCACAAAATGACAACGATTTAAAATGTTGTATTTATTTTAAATTGATAGGTATGCTGATATTTATAGGAAAAAATTTAATTGAGATTATATCTTGAAAAGCTA
This sequence comes from Argiope bruennichi, assembly GCF_947563725.1. Classification (NCBI taxonomy): domain Eukaryota; kingdom Metazoa; phylum Arthropoda; class Arachnida; order Araneae; family Araneidae; genus Argiope; species Argiope bruennichi. The sequence continues at coordinate 11,946,213 of NC_079154.1, forward strand.
TTGAAAACTCATATGAACTGTCAAAAATAAATTATGAAATATTTATTTCAAATTCGCTATAGCATATAATGAATTTATTTTATATATTAAAAATATACAAATATAGAAAACTATCATTATATTGTGTTATATAACACATTTTATTAACTAATTAATTTTTTAAGATGATAACACAAATAAATATAGTAAAACAATCTGCATTTTTGTTACTAAATTATTTAAAAAAATAGCAAAAACATAATTTCAGGATATAAAACCAAGCTATTTTTAAAGCAAAAACACAAATAGAATAAAGAAAATTATCAAATGAAATAATATGTAACGAATGAAGCATTACAGTCAAATAAAATAATTTACCGCTGAATATCCTTTAAGTAGATAAAAAAAAAACCTAATTAAAACTTGTGAAATCAAAATAAATAAATTTTCATTCATAACATTAAGAGATTTATTGTTTAGAATTTAATGTTTTCCATTTTTACCATCAAGTTTTCAGGGGAATTCAGGAAAAAAAATGCATTATTTTCTTCAAATTATTTTTTTAATTTCAATGTAAACTTTAAAAAAATTTTTTTACCGCATTCCTAATCTCTAAATATAATGATTTATTTTCTTTAAAAAGGTCTCAACAGTTTTTATAAAAAAAGATGTCCATTGTGGCTCTAAAAGTATAAATATTCGCGATGGATTTAGTGGAAAAAAAATATTGGAATAAATAAGTTGTTTTTTGGTTTTCTTTCATTCAGTAATTAGTTGTCTGCGTTTTACATTTTTTACACTATAAAATTATGGTTAATGTAGTAATACAGTTTCAATATATTCTATGATAAGAAAGTGTGATATTATTAAATATATTGAAGATTGCACATTAAATATTTTTATCTATTATTTTATAGTTGGGGAGATTGAGACTCTGATAGTCAATTAAAATAAAATTAATTAATGAATAAATTAATCATAATTACTAAAGAAGAATTTCTAAACTCTAGTACGTTATAATATTTCACAATGTACATTGCAAATGCATTACACTATTCCACATTATTATAATATTTCATTTTTACAACATATCCCATCTAAAAATATCCGCTCACATGACTCACTCTGTAATTCGAATTATTTATCGAAATAAATATTACTCTTTTGTTAAACCTTAACTTCTGTACAGAAAGAGCCATTTAATTAGAAATTAGGTGTTAATATAGGTGATTTACGCATATAGCAATATGTTAAATAACAAATCCAATTATTTAAATCATCTAAAAAGTACTTTCCACTTTGTAAGAGTTGTTTATTCTGCCTTGTTCAAAATTTAATAAAAATCCTATATATTAATTCACTGTTTAGAAGAAAATATATCAATATTTATATCCATAAATCATAAATACTGTTTTAAAAACCAATGAAATAAAACCGTTTGCTTAAGTATAAAAACAGGAATGATAGTTAGATGTGGTATCAAAATTAATCTTTGAAAACTAATTTTATTAAATTTAAGGTACAAATCAATTTTATTTACATTTATTTAAAATAATCAAGAAATATCACCCAGTTTCATTATCTTAACATTTTCAACCATGATTTTCAAATACAGGCAGTTTCCGCCAGGAACTGACCACGCTAAAATCATTAGCACCAGAAGGGATGCAATCTTATGTAATGCGAACAAGATCGTTTCAGAATCATTTCAGCCTCCATTCCGGATTAGTGATTAACCTACCCATAATCGACAACAACTCTCTCTAGCTGGATTGGAGAAGTTTATCTACTCAACCTTGAGTCTTTTAATTGCAAATAATTTGCCTTGGCTCCTGCTGACATTCTTCCTTTCACAATGGGCTAACAACTGAATTGCTAATAAGTAGACGAAAATAGATACAGTGTTGCAGTAAAAGGACTATCAACAAATTGAGAAGGTTATTATTGAGTTCTAGAGCTTCTGACTGTGCTTTAATATACTGTTTCCTAAAGATGTGCGAAGAGTCTTAGTACTACTCAGTTTCAGGTAGCTAGCAGTAGAGGGAAAAACAGAAGTACTATACTATCGGAGTGTTAGTTCAGTAGAAAAATTATGGCATACATGCATTTAAGGTTTAAATTAAAGGAGTTCTTTAGATGCAAATTAAATTTCTGAAGAAGTTATGGAGGTTTAAGTGGGAAAGTCCATTTAGTAGTAGAGTAAGGAAAAACGTATGTTCTAGAGTATTAGGAATAGTTAATTTGTTCCTACATTGTGGGACTTCCATGAGTTTTGAATTTACTTAAAATATTTTCATGAAAGTTCTTTGTTGAAATCATCGATCTTTGTAGTTTTAAGAACTCTGTGTAAAATATCATTCCAGAAAAACCAGGAAGAATTAGTAATGGTTCGACATATTTTATTTTGTAAATTTTGGATTTTGCTTCTGTTGGTTTAAGCAGCAAGTCCCAAAATTTGAGCAGTTTCCTAAAAAGTAATCTGTGCATCAAGTTTAAACATCAAATAATGATTTTAAAAAGTGATATTTTGTAGTCAGCATTACTTTTGAAATTAAATTTTGTATATTCAATATTAACTGTTGAAAAACTCTTAACTATAACATTTCCTCTCATTACTTTAGGTTAACATATTTCTATATATTTGCTTAATTGCTAACAAAGACATCATTTTAATCTTCTAAAATATCTAAAGAAATTTCCATTATTTCAAGTATTTCTCCAACCAATCAAATATATCCATACTGCGAGAAGGGGGAAACGTTGAAAACATCATATAACAGATTTTAAAATTATAACTCTTTCTACTGTGATATCGAAACGAAATACGTTATCTGCTTTTCAAAATATATAAAATTCAAATTCCAATGAAATCTGGAACTTTCAATAATTTAATACAAATTATTGAACCGGGATCAATTCTTGAAATAATTTATTTGAATTTAAATTATTATTATAATTCTAATGAATGTATCGATTTTTAAATTGTATTTAAACCAAGGAGTATTGAATATTTTCTCGCATCTTCAGTTTTTCTTTTCATTTCAATATTTCAATTTTCAATTTTTATTTCAAGTTCAAAAATTTTCAGACAAATTGCTTCATCAAATATAATGAAGCCATTTGAAAGATGTAAGCCCCTTCAGTATCCGGTAACATTAATGGAAATTGGCATGTAATTTTAGTGCAATTTCCTTTACTGATTATTATATGATTACCTTGCCTATAATTTGTTGTCAAGTTTATCTTGGGATATAAACTTCTACATATCCAAATCAAAACGGACTATTAAGTCTGAACTAGTTTCCAGAAATCGAAATGACGTGTTTCCTATGCCTACTGCCGACTATTTGAGTTACAATCTCAGAATGGACTATATATAAATCTGAACTAGTTTCCAGAAATCCCAATGACGTGTTTCCTATGCCTACTGCCGACTATTTGAGTTACAATCTCATAATGGACTATATATAAATCTGAACTAGTTTCCAGAAATCCCAATGACGTGTTTCCTATGCCTACTGCCGACTATTTGAGTTACAATTAGCAATAAGAATAATATTGTAATAGAAAAGTTAACAGCATAAAAAGTATTAGAATTGAAGATTGTTTAATATGTCTGCTATTGCATATTTATCATCCTAGAAAACCATTAATAAAAATAATAAGTTCAAACTATGCAAGTAAATTTACAAAATTGGAATTAAAGCCTAATATAACAATTTAGAAGGTTCAAATTTCGGAAATTATGATTACTATATCATACTTTTAAAAACCTGGTGTCTGACAAAAAGTAAAAACAAAAAAAATGGAAAAAGCTGAAAGATGCTAGTTTTATATTTTACTTAATTATTCCTTTTTTTGCCATTCATTATTATTTTATTTAATTGTTAAAGACTTAATTGCATTCTACATAATATGAACTTCAACAATTTAGATACAGTCTTTTGCAATTAATTGTATACATTGTACATATTAAAAAAGAAGAAAGGTTCTCCATAAATACCTGCTTTTGTAATCAAATAAAAGGATTTTCATTTAAGATATGCGTTTTTGATTACATTACACATTTAAAATTGCTCTCTACAGAATAATTCAATAAGAAACAACATTAGAGCATGCATGAATCGCAATAAGAGGTCATTTACTAGAAAGTGATTTAAAGTCAATCGAAAAATTTATCGAAAACTGTGTTCCCGTTTAAGTATTAATATTATTACTAAAATTCATATAAAGTTATTTAATTCTTTTTCCTTTTTGTTTGCAAATTTTTCTTTTAGACTGTTATAATTCAATAATAAAACTTCTATTTTAGTATGCATTTATATAAAATAATTTTTACTATATTTTGCAAAAATTTTCTTAAAATGAATTACAATTTAAGTTACAAAAATTACAAATAAGTTACATTATTTGTGTGTGTGTGTGTGTGTGTGTGTGTGTGTGTGTGTGTGTGTGTGTGTGTGTGTGTGTGTGTGTGTGTGTGTGTGTGTGTGTTGTGTGCGTATTCATTTATTTTCCTATCACAATTATTACTAATTGTCGGTATTTAAACTCGGTATTTAATAGATTTAAAAGCAAATGTAATTAATGTTCTTAAATGCATATTAATAATTATATCTTTTAAAAGTATCGATTTATTTCATAATTTGAACCATTTCTTAAATTATGCATGGATCCTTATTTCATTAAGCTCCGTTATGCTTAACTTCATTTGAAAATTATTAAACAAAATTATACATTTCTTATTTGCGATTTTCTTTTTATGTTAAGTCGGATCATTTTAACCAAATTGCAAAGAATGCTTATAAGCATAGATAACTGAATTTAACGCTCTACTACTTTATCTTTTTATCCACTTTTGATTTACGAGCAAGTTTATTTGAGCTTTATGTCTGCTTTGCTTTTACTCATCAACTTTTATAGTTTAATTTTCTGTTGAATGTCCATGAAAACAAATGCTCGCATAGAGAAATAATATCTCCAAGCCTTTTCTAATAAATAGCATAGAAACAATCTTAATTGTTCGTTCAATACCTTTAGAATGATGATCAGTAGAATCCTCATGCATAATTTATTTTTAATCCTTTGAACATGGAAATCCCTGTTGGATGTTGTCCATATAATACAAGAAAACTTGTTTATCTACAAGTGATAAAATTCTATTCAAAAGTAATCTGCGATATTTTAAAACTCCATAAGAATTTTTTTAAGTATCGAAATCAAAAGGCGTTAAAAGGATACATCTCCTAGAATAACACATAAGAGAAATATATCATGAGCAAAATAAAGAAAGAAAGAAAGAAAAATTTGAAATTCTAGAAAATTTGTCAAGTGTGATACTTAAAACGATTAAAGAAAGAAACAAAAAAGCATTTCATTGAAGGTTCAAAAAGTCTAACATACGAGACATAGGAAACGGAGTTAACTATTGGTCACATGTAGGGATTGCAATACCGGTATACCGGGATACCGAATACCGGTATTTTGAGCCATTTTACAATTTTGTAATACCGGTATTCACAAGTTTAAATACCGGTTTGTCGGTATTTACTAGAAATTTTTAAAATTGTCTCCACTATATGTTCAGGGGTCGCCAACATAGCAAAATAGTATACGTTTTTGTTTTTATGCCTTCCTAACGGGCGAAATTAATTAGCTAATTAAGGGCTTAATTAATTGTTTAAATCTAAATTAGCGAAACATGGATTATCCCTGAAAGAAGATATTGTATCCATAACGACTAATGAAGCAACAGTTATGAAAAAAGTTGGAAAGTTGATTGGTGCATATCAGCAATTGAGCTATGTTCATGGAATTCAATTAGGAGTAATAGATGTATTATACCAAAAAAATAAAGAACAGAAGAATCCAAATACTGTGGATATAGAAACTTCGGATTCCGACATTGAAGAGAGTAAGAGTGAGAGGGATATTGACAATGAAGATTATGACAATGTAATTGTGGAAGATGATATTGCTAATGAGGATGAAGTATTAATTCATCAAGAATTGCTTCCTATAATTTATAGGAATTTATATTATTGTTTCCTTTCTTTTTCTAAAATTTCTAATACCGGTATTAAAACCGGTATCCCGGTATTAAGATCTAAAAAATACCGAATACCGGTATTGAAATTTTGGTCCGGTATTGCAATCCCTAGTCACATGGCCACCATAATAAGAAGGATTAACACTTTAATGGCAGCTCTCAGAATATGTATGTGATAGCTAGAACAACTGTTAGTTTCCGATCGCACAACGTGTGGGAAACTACATCCAAATGTTATTGGCTGATACCGCACTCTCTGTGTGATGACTGAAGAACTTAAACAAGTGTAGTAACTGCTATTGGCTTCGTATTTTATTGATTAGTCTTTGATTTTAGGTAATTATTTTTTCAATGTCTGTTTTCAAAAATATTGCAAGAAAGGAAGAATAATAAATATGTCTTTAAAACATTTTTAAATTTGTTTAATTTTAAATGTATTCTTATTGTTGTTATTTTTAATTTTATACGTATGTTTACACATGGTGAATTATTTCGTGAATTTCTTTAAGCGTTTTTTGAAATTAATTCTTCAAAAATATTGCCAATCCTTGGAGATGCTGGACGGCGTAGACCTGTGACAATTAAAGTATTAATACGCATTTCAAAAATAATATACGTAACAGTATTTCAATGAAAATCTTCTTCGGAACTTTAATTGCGATATTTGATGTTCGAAATTTCCTTTAATCTTTATCATCGACTTTAAAAATAATGTACTTTTAATTGATCATACAATTAATATATTTCAGTTAATAGTTTGATTAAATAAAAGCATATTAATAAAGAAAATTAGCAATAGAATGCTTCTGCTGCTATTCATTTCCTCGATAATTTTATTCTAGGCACAGTCTAATATGGAATTTTTTTTAAAGTAAAAATACAGAATTATACAAATATGAATACCTGCCTGATAAAAAAAAAATATTCTGAATATGTGATTGAAATAAATTCCACTATCCAAGCTACTAACACTTATAACTCTCAAAACTCTGGACAATTAGATTTTGAAATGCATAAAGCGTACTTTTAGACACATATCAAATTACGCGTAAAGTGTACTTTTCTATAATAACTAACTATCAATATATTATAGTTTGAAGAATACTTAAGGATATAACCTTTAAGTTGTCTATGTTTATAAAGATAAACAAATGAAACTCAGAATACGTTTTGACAGTTTAATGGATTAAAGAATCTCGCAATTTACTTATTCATAATATTCACATAAGATGGAATATATATATATATGTAAAATAATATTAAAAAGGGAATTTATATATATATATATATATATATATATATATATATATATATATGAGATGCTTCGCATAGAAATATGTTTTAAATGCCTTACATTTATATTAAAAAATTTATTGCATTTACATCATTTGACTTTTTTTCTTGGCATGCTGATCTTTTTTCTTTTATCTGAGACACTTTCTATTATATTAATAAATATATAATATGCAAGAATCGAATCGAAGCAAACCCCATGCTTTTCACCAAGCGTATCTCATTTATTTATTCTTCTTTCTCCCAAACACGGAAATTGAATTCTAAGGAATCATTCTTCTTTCAAAGATTGAACCCTTTACTGCCGAAAGCCATTTCACGAATCTCATTGTCCCCTTTCAATTGTTCTCTTCTGGCTAGACCATCGCCATTTCATCGCTTGCTATTAAAGGGGGGCCCAAGGCTTCTTTACTCTCAGATTTCCCTGGACCTTTGTAATTACCGTTGAAGACCAGAAAAAAGCAAAGCGACTGGTCAAGAGGATAAAAGAAAGGACTTTTAAGGGCAGTCTTGCAGTCTCAAGAAAAACTCCAAATGAGACTTCGAAGTAAGAATCGAATGTCAAAGGACATTCGAGGATTTTCTGATATAGGAAAAAAAAACTCTTATAAAAGGAGAACATAGAAAAAAAAAACGATTCCTATTTTTTTTTCCTTGGTTGTTGTTGACGCAGTTGCCTTCGTAATCCAATTTTTAAAGAAAAATATCGAGGATGAGGTTCCCACTTTTGAGCTGAATGAAGAAGATTATTATAAATTAACAATTATAAAATATTATTTAAAGACCTTTTTCATCAAAATGTAATTGAAACCAAAAGAAGATATAAGAACTGTATTTTATTCACCACATAAAACATGATTAATTTTTTTTGACAGCAATGATGATAAATGGTAAAATAAATTAATAGTAGGGCATTTTATTTATAATATTTTTTTTTCATTCATAATTAAAAGTATTCTATGGTAATCATTACAAATAAAATGAATATAATGCGGTAAGTGAATTTTCCTTTAAAAGAATTGTGAAAATTCCTTTGCAAATGATCGCTTATGAACATGTTCAGAATTGAATATCCAAAAATATTTTACGTTAACTTTATAAAATGGAATGGCATTCAGAATACTATGTAATATCGAAGATATATCTTGCAATGTCTTATGAAAGAAGATGGTCTCAAATAATTACAAGTTTTCGAATTAAAATATTTTCCCAGAAATCTTAGATAACAGTAAAACAACTTTAAGTTCATAATATATATATATATATATATATATATATATATATATATATATATATATATATATATATATATGCTTATCATAAAAAATAATTAAGCCTATTATATATGAATATTTGAAATTTTGCATATGGGGTACTCTAACCTGAAATAGCATAAAACAGCAAAAATATAATCAAATATAAAAATAAATAAAATGAATAAAAAATAATTAATTATAGAGAGTTACGTATTCAGAATAAAATCAGATATAAATATCGACTGAATCGTTTCATCATCGAAAATGAGACTATAAACTCATTTGAAGCAGGCTAGTTTATTTTAATTTCTTTTATACAAAACATAGAAATATAAATTATTGTAAACGTCAAAAATTTCGATCTTGAGATTTTGACTGAACGTTTCAGGCCTTCTAGAGTACGAAAAAACGTTTTCGAAGGTATGGCTGGCTCTTTATGAACAAGATAATTAAAAAGTCTTTGAGATAGATGGATGAAGTTTGGTATATGGACTTTACACAAAATTTTTTCCACCAATCAAACTTTGAATGAAATATATTCTGAGGAAGTTTATCTGTACGTCTGTCCAAATATAAATGAGCATGATGACCACAAAATAAAAAGATATATATATATATATATATATATATATATATATATATATATATATATATATATATATATATATATATATATATATATATATATATATATATATATATATATATATATATATATATATATATATATATATATATATATATATATTATATTATTTTGAGAAATATATGAATTATTTTTTTCATTTTTTTTTAACTGATTAAACCTAAAAATAATCAATTTTGTAAGAAATCTTCATGAATATTATTTACTTTAATAAACAGAAATAAATGTGTATTTATGTTTTTACTTCTTAAAAATAGATTAATAAACTTTGATAAAAATTTAATAGTATTTTAAAACTTTAAGATAATTATCATATTCCTCGTCAGATAGTATATCTTTAGAAACTCAGTTCACTTACGAAACCAAAGCCAGTCTTAAGAATTTCATTAAAATCCTTTAACTCCTTTGTATATATCTCGATCCTTTGTTGCCTTGACTTCTTTGCAAATAACTAGGAATTATTTTCCATTTGTACAAAGAATGGACAAGAATCGTAACTCATTAGCACCAAAAGATTCCAATTCGCACATTAGATCCAGTGAACTAGCTCACGAATTCACTACAATTTCTATTCAGAACAATAATTAGCCTGTCCATTATCAGCGCCATTCCCTTTTAGTGAAATGTTAGCTGCTTGCCTAGCAAACCCAGAGAGGACCTTTTAATTGCAAATTATTTGCCCAGACTCCTGCTAACGTCTTTCCTAAGCTCAATGGTCAAACATCTGAGCTGGATATAAGCAAAAGACAATAGGATGGTGAGTTGAAGATAAGGAGTCTCAACAAAGCGAAAGAAGTTAGGAAAAGTTGTAGAATTCATTGGCAGATTTCTTAAGAAGTATCCATCATAATGACCTGGATTTGAGAATGTTTTATTAATAATTGAATCTTATGTAATGGCTTATTTTTCTGATAAAAAAAAATATTGAGAAATTATGATACACATTATTTTGTAGATTTTTGCAAAAGTAAAAGAAAGTTTCATTTTTTAAAACAATTTATTGACATTATACATATTATTCGATTGGAATGTAATTCTATGAAGATAAGAATTTTTTTAACAGTCTTAGAAAAAAAATTCTATGAAATATAATTAATATTTATATTGTTGTTGATCTAATTTTGGAATTCTATTGTTAAGAATCAGCCAATCACGTGATCTTTCTGGGCGGAGCTAGCTGCCAATCATATATCACGTGGTCTCCCAGTTGTTTTTCAGTATATATCTTTTCCAGTAGAACGAATTTGACTCCTGTACTAGGGGGAGTGTAATCTCGGCTCTCTCTCTCCCGAGAAATTTTATGTGTAGTTCTCTAGGCCTACTACACTATGGCGTATTCATGTGCCTTTTGTTGTTGATGTTACCAATAAACCCCATAAAAGACAACATGTGTCTTCAAGTCATTTCATCCAGACCACAATCTTCACTATCGAATAAATTATTGTGTAATCATGAAACGCAACGATAATTCATTCATATCTACATATCTGAATTGCAGGACTGCATATCTAAAGAAATATTATAAAGTTTAGAATAAGGTTATATATACTCAGGGCAGCTAAATTTTTTATTCGAAATAAATTATTAAGAAAAAGGTTTTCCTAACGATTTTCCAATCAGGGCAGAATAACCTAGTTAGTAGAGCGTTCGATTCGCATCCCTTAGGTTGCAAATTCGAACCACGCCGGCCGAAAACTCTTCGTGTGGGTGATGGCTGGCACAAGTATAAATCTGACGTGATCACAAAGTCCTCCATGTCGAGAGCAATACCACTGGAGGTACTAGTTGAGAGGTAATCGTTCCCTGATTCAAGTCTAAATTACGATCTGTTGTTGAATGAATGAAGTCAGAACCGTAAAATGGCCTGTGACGTGTAGCAGTAAAGTCATACTCTTATCCCTAGTTGTCACTAATGAAAAAATAAGAGACTCTCACGGCTCAATCGCTGATAGATAAATGTCAGTGAGCTTGTAAAATGCCATAAGTAATACCAACAATCTTTTTACATGTTGTGCACTAGGAATTACAGATTAAAGTTGGAATATTATTGAAAAATTGCTCTGAAAAGTTTCTTACTGGCTTTTCTAAACGAATTTAATTATTTTATTGAAAAATTCTGATTCTAGAATTAATATGAATAATCGAAATTAAAATTAATTACATTTCTCGTCTTATTTATTTGTTTTTAATTTTAAGTAGTATAAAATTTGTATCATAAAACATTTCATTTCAAAATTCTTAATATTTATTTAAAACTTTATTTTCATAACCATCTATATAAAAGATTTGGGAGCCATTGCAGCTTTATGCTTCATAATTGACAAAATATATCTAATTATAGCCATAACAAAACCTTGAAATAAGAAGTGACCATGCAAAGTATATTTCTCATTTACTTATATATAAATACTTGGACGTTACAAACTCTTTATAAATTGTATGGTGTTAATACCTTGAGTAATTCATTTTACATAATAAAAACCAGATAAACATCTTATGCAATTAGTAAATATTTTTAAATTGCAAAGCTTCAAGTTACAGATGGGCAGATTGCTAATTCCTTATCAATTAATGGACCAGTTTGTTTAGTTTAGTTATATTAACGTCCCGTTTTTTTAAAGCAACACTAGGGCTATTTTTGGATGGACCTCGTAATTCCGAACCACGGTCAGATGACCAGAACGGTACCTGAGCTGGAACATCCTCTCAAAATATCCAACATCACATCAACGAGAGGACATTTGGCCCCGACGGATATAAAGTGCACCTGACAAGCTTACACGGCGGTTCTTCGGTGGAATCGGGTCTCGATCAGCGAACTCACCGGTCCCGAAGTCGAGACCTTACATACTGAGGCCTCAGCGGCCTAAACAAAAAGGTCTTACATACTGGGATTATTTTTATCCCCAGGTAGACTGTTTATTATTTTTCATATAGTTTTTTTTTATAATATTTAAAAAAAGTTATTTTTTAAACATATATTTTATTCATCTGCCAATCAGTATGTTATATAATTTACAGTTATTTTTATGAGAATTTCTGAAGCTTTTGAAAGAGTTTGTGCAAATTAGAAGCTGTTTTCAATGTCCAGGAATAAAGTTTGTATATCTGCAATTCACATAGCCATAAATCAAATTATTACAGAAACAAAAAAGATGAATCTAACGTAAAATTATATAAACATCAAAAATTATATTTTTAATCAGACAATTTAAATTAGTGAACAATTGTCTAGCATTTTATTTATTGGTTAACGAATAATTTGCCTTAATAGTCAAACATACTCATATGCATATTATCATCGCTAAGATATTTTTTGCAAAAATTTTGCGAACTATATAAATGTTATTTGCCTCAGTATATAATCAAACAAATATATTTTTTCATTCGCTAGTTTAGGTATATTTTAGGCGTTGGTGGTTCTATGAAAGAGACATCTGGTAACATATTGATTTCAATGTTATGGATAAAAGGACTATTGAAATTATCGGAAGTCTAGACACGTGTAGTCTGAAAAGTTATATTTATTAGATGTTGACGTCTGACAACATATAATTAATATAAGCTGATTTGAAACAATCTAAGACCATTCAAAGAAATTAATGTTAATCGAACAATCAATAAACATTTTATTCCTATTTCTGGGTTTACTTAAATAATAATAATATTTTTTTTCAGTTTTAATAAGTTATCGTTTTGATTTAAATAGAAGTACCCGAATTTTGATTTGTTTGAAGTTAAATATCAGAAACACTTGCTCTGAGTGAGTTTCAAAATATTGTATATGAAAATCCACCTCATTTATCAATGTATTGTTAATTAATGAGGCGGTTTAAATTATTAGCTGGTTACAACTTTAAAAAAGAATATATATTAAGCAATTTAATAACAATTTAAGAACGGTTTCTTAAAATATTTTTCTCAAAATAATGTGGTTTCACAATGAAATATTTTGAAGCATAACTTGTGACACATTATATAACATATGGAATTTATTAAAATAATTTAAATATTTCGATCTAATATGGATTATTTAGGAAATATTGGTACTTTTCTTTATGATATTTTTATATCCATTTCATTCTGTCTGAAAGGTTTCTTTGTTGCAGTTTGATCATTTCGGATTTCATTTTTAATTATTTTCTTTTTAAGCATTTTGAATATCATTCTTAATGCTTTAGATATACAAACACAGGTTCTTGAGTCCAATGATGACTCCAAAATCTTTCAAAAATAATCATTTTTCTTCTTCGAAAAAAACAAGAAAATAAATACTAACCGAATCTGAAAAGAAAAGACAATACAAGAAAAATAAACTATGAATATGACAAATTTAGAACTATAATTATCCAAAATGTTGCATATATTTTAGTTTTAAAAGTATTTCATTATTTATAAAATTTAGATCTGAATCACATGCATGCTTAATTTGAAAAAAAAAATGTTAAATTTTATCATATAAATAGATCAATGATTACAACAGATTTAATTGATGAGATCAAAAAAGTAATTGTAGGAGTGAATGGTGATATTTAAATACCAGTGTTACTGTTAATGCCATAAATCGTGTAGTTTTACTAATAAGTCATTAGAACTAATATAGATTTATCATATTAACGAGTAAATATTAATAATACCCGATAAAACATTGATATATTTATCCATCAACAGGGCACTCTTATACTTTAAAAAATAAAAGAATAAAGACTTCTAAATAGATAATATTATCCGTACTAATTACTGCTCGGAGCAAACGATTCTAGTCAATAAAACGTGAAAAATTAAATGTTAAAAAAATAAGCATACTTGACGAAAGACAGAGCTCTTTTTAATATCACACACATAAATGAACTCTCCAATCGTCAGTTTCCTCTATCTTTGAAATCTTAACAATAATCTTTTGAAGTGACTGAAATGTACATTTCTGACAAATGAATGATGTTTAGCAATTAAAAGAATTAGAATTTTATGCCAACGGTATTAAAGGAAATATATTAGTAAATGATTTGCAATAATCATTATGAAATTGAATATTACAGACAAAAATTGCTGTATCGACTTGATTGATTGATTATATATATATATATATATATATATATATGTGTGTGTGTGTGTGTGTGTGTGTGTGTGTGTGTGTGTAACCAATAAAAAGAAATAAAAATAGAATTTAAAAAAAAGAAACCGGCCTGAAGGCTTTCTCAAGTGTTCTTTGAATCCTCAGACAGCGATTCAAAACAAGGGATTTTTTCTGTGTGGGGTCTAACTTTTTGTCCAACAATATCGACCCCTCGTGACCCGAAAATCCCCTGAAATTGCTGCCAAAGAGATACACCATTTTTATAGAAATGAAACAAACAATTAATAAATTCGCTTACTCCAATTTAAGCGAAAATTACAATAATATAATATAAACTATAAAAGAACCCTCACAACTAATTATTAACACAAAAAGGACAGTACATACTAGTAGAAGGTAAAACATCAACCAAATAAAGTGTCCCATCTTGTTTCCCACGTCTTAATACTGTTCCTGCTTAAAAACACCAAGTCATTCAAAGTATTGGAAGGTCTTAGCGCCATTTATTAAGTTATTTAATATGTAACGGAAAGTCTATTTTTATTTGTGTCAAATGATTAGGAGCGAACCATCCCTTCTTTTATTAAAATTTCAATATTGCAGTAGTTTCTGGGAAATTTATTAGGAGTTAAGTTTTTAATGAGATTATTTGTTGCTTCAATATAGTAAATTGCGTTATTACAAACTCGTTTAATGTTGTTAAATTGTGATTAAATTAAATTTTTGAAAATTTTGGAGTTTAGATTAGAATGATAACTACTGAGTTTAATAATTTTAAAGTTAAATTCATCCCTTTTATTGTAGATACCAACTAATGTTTTGCCATTAGAAACTTTGATTTTTAAATCCAGATAGATGGTTTCAAGTTAATATTTATTTGTTTCAGTTAGAATTAAACCTTTTGGATAACAATTAGTAACAATATTAATATTATCTAAGTTTACCAAAAGTAAGTCATCAATATATATCAAATCGTTTATTAAATTGTGTTTAATTATTTGTTCTCATAGTAATGTAGGAAAATATTGTCAAAAGCACTTGTGAAAACTGTTCCATTGGAATGGCCTTTAGTTGTTTATAAAAAATAATTCCATTAAAAACGTAATTTTCGGTAATATTAAAGTTACATAATTTTAGCCAATAATTTTTTGCAATAATCATTTCATTTAAATATTCGTTATATATAAAAGTACAGACAGTACAGTACAAAAGTGCTGTTTATTTCTGTAAAATATGGTATATCTCTTAGGCCTCAATTTCTGGTAATTTTCGGGTCACTATTGTTGGACAAAAAGTCAGACCCCTCACAGAAAAAAATCTCTTGTTTTGAATCAATGCCTGAGGGTGACACTTGAGTAAGTCTTCAGGCTGGATTCTTTTTTTTTAATTTTTACTTTTATTTCTATTTTTATTCCTTTTTATTGGTTAGGTTCATCTGTGTTTTAGTAGTAGCAGCATTAGCGCTCTCTCTAAATACTATTGTACTTCTTTAGTTTGATTCAGAAATAATTTTAATTTTTTAGATTGTTTCAGTAATAGTTTTTAATTGGAATTTTCCAAATGCTTATATTTTTATTTATTTCTTATATATATATATATATATATATATATATATATATATATATATATATATACACATGCAGTTTCCAGTACATTTGCATATTTGAATCAAAAAGTTAATGTCAAATCTAGCAATCATTTCAATTGCTTCGACCTTCTAATTTATTTCCTCTTTCTCTGAAATGTAGAAATTTAATTCCAGCGGGCAACTAACTTCTCTTCAAAAGATTAAACAAGCGAATTTCACTACGAGTAACTCTTGAACAAATCTCGGTAGCATTTTTTTCCGTCTCTACTTTTCCATTGCCTTTCTCCAATTCAACATCGACTATTAAAGATGCCTTTATGGCCCTTTTCCCCACAAGTTGCCCAAGAGCTTGGTAATTATCTTTGGCTAGGAGGGAAAATGACACCATCTGGTCAAGGGGATAAAAAGGGAAGGACTTTTAGAACAAACTCCCAATTGACACATTCGCGAAAAGTCCAAATGAAACTCGGAGAAAACAATCGAATGACAAGCCAGTTCGATAGGATTTTTCTTCAAACTACATCAGGATTCTTTTACGCTGAAGACGATTCAATGCGTTCGATTGGTATGGAAGATGAAATGTAAGTGAATGAATTTCGGGAGAAAGTTGAAACTGAAATATTTTTTATTGATATAATTGTATATTATTCTTGAAAATTAACTTCTATTATGTGTTACTTCGCTTGTAATGCTTATTTCCAATGAATGAACTGTTGACATATAAATATATAGGCAGGCGATTCAATTACTTTCTTACTTTTGATTTGTTCATATATTTACAATATTAATGCCTTCAATAATACTTTATTATACACTTATTTGATTTTAATATTTAAAAAAAAAGGGATAAGCTGAAAAGAAAAATAATTCCAAATTGATAATTAGTTTGAAATATTAATTGGCTTGAATAAAGTTGGACTGTTTTGTGTTGTTAATAGAGATATCAAAGTTATGAAAGATTTCAATATGTCGTTTTTAATTTAACTGATTGTAAAAATAAAATAAAAAATATGGGTTTTTTTAACTTCCCACTATTTATGAATATTCAATGCTTAAGAACTGTTGCACATGGATGTTTGTTAAATAAATGATCAGTGAAATGGAATCCTTCTTAATTATTTTAAATAATTGCTGATTCAAGAATGAATGCCTCGAGATTAATTGAATTTCAATTAATGCTTTTGAGAATTTATTTTCTAGAAATGATAATACTTATTCATTTCATAAAATAAATTGTGTGCATATTAATGATGTACAGAAGAAAAAAAATCCCATATTTGGAAAATTGGATTATTTTGTTATTTGAAACATTTCCAGCATGAATGCTATTATGGCGAGATGCACTAGTACATTTCCGTTAAATCTAGAACTACGATATTCTTTGATTCCATATTGGAACAGTGAAAAGCAAGAATAATTAAAAATTTTAACTTTATGCTTATATTTTAACAAGATATTAAAATAGTATAAACTTTTAAATTATACAAATCAATTGCTGCTATTTATTTCTTGACCAATAAGTATATTACTATAGCTCTAGAAAGAAGTTTATTTTACAAGATATTGTAGAACATTGTAGCATATTTTATCCTGTGTCTTCTTTCTATTAAATAACCTTTACGTTTATCATAATTATCTGGGCATTTATTGCTTCATTCGTATTAAATATCAAAAATCTTAATTATTGTTAATCAATACACATCCTCATGTTACTATTTAACACATCGGGATGATTTGGAAATTTAAACTTTATTTTACCAAATAAATCAAGTGTCTAAATTAAATATTTAGACATCATTGAAAAATATAACCATACTTTATTCAAATAGCCTTCACTTTATATTATCAGCACATGCAGTCTTTTTAGCAGAATCTGACATCGCGAATGCGAGTGCTTCCCATCTTCCTCCGACAGTAGTAATCAGACTGTTTGATTACTGCAACGATATAATGTTATACGATGAAAACATTAGAGAAACAGTTTATTACATATATGCACTTTATGAGTTTTTGGGTATAAATTTCTTATTTATTAAAAGGTATGCAGAGATAATTTTTTTCATGATAAATTGTCTTTTTATTAGATCGCTTGTAACAAAAATGCATAATTTACATTTTTTGAAAAGGTATATTTGATGATAAGACATAATTTTTTTCGACACAATTGATGTATAAATATGTTCGAATAATGCGAATTACGAATATTTTCACTTTCTCCGAAACTGATTCTATTATTTTAGTTTCTGTTTCTTATTTATATATTTTGTGCAAACATTAAGGCCATAAGATGCATTTTTACAAGATGCTCGACATTGCTGCATCCAAATTTGCATTTCTGGTAGAACCAGCAATTGTAATTATTTCTGAACGTCTCGTCATGAGGTTGGTGTTCAATTTAAGTCAGATACCTAATAATCATTCTCTCTATATTTTCCCACGGTCGGAAGTGGCCCCTTTGGAGAAGAATCCATTTTAAATCATAATTATAAGCAGCTACTCAGACTTGCAGAAAGACATACAGGAATTTTGAAATATCGGAACACAGGACATTATGCATGGTAGCTATGGCCTAGTTTTAAAGACACTGCCAGCCACGCTACAACACATCCTGTTAGAAGCAAGTTACATCATTAATAGGGAGGATCCAACCCTACAGCATTCAGCATTTCTGTACGCATCAGAGCAGCGAGAATCAACCACTTTATCCCACTTTATCGAAAGCTTTTCATTCCCATATTTGAATATCTCTAGGAGATTGGAAGAAACTGTCGCTATTTTTTGTGATGATTTCTATTCTTCATGATATTGAAAAAACAATACATATTTTTAACTTTTGTCAAGATTTCTACGTTTAAACCATGACGAGTATAAAGCGTACCAAATGGGGAAGAATGCAGCAAGAATTTGTGAAAGAAATTCTATTTCTATAGATTTCTATTTCTATAGAATTCTATTTCTATAGATTTTTCTGATCTTTCAGAAAATAATTTCATACAAAATTGAATTCAAATTTGATTTCATACAAAAAAAAAACATACAAAATTCATTTTGATTTCATACAAAATTTGATTTCATACAAAAAATTAATAATCCGCTGAATTTAGAAGTTAAAATTACAGTAATGTTGGCTTTCGAGCGATTAGAATTTATTTTTAGAAAGTAGATTAATTATAACTTATTTCATATATAAAATATTGCATTTTCATTGATATATTTTTGAATAAAATAAAAAAAAATATATCATTTTAAAATATAAATTATTTTTTATTTACATTTTATTGACGACTGTGAAGAAATGGTTTAAAAACATGTTATTGCAATATCGTATTTATGTCAATAAATAGGTGTCTAAGAGCATTAAATATTCTGTTAAATGAGTAATCATTAGATATTTCACCGATTTAAAAAGAATCTCAAATTCTACATTGTATCAAAAAATCAAAAATATATACTATGTTTGAAACTAATTTTCTATCTACAGCAGACATCTCTTTTAATCGCTAAGATAAAAGTATCAAAACAATATAAGGGAGAAAAGCTAGAAATACTTATGCAAAATATGGAGACATGAAATGAAGCAATACAGGTATTACTTTTGCAGACGATATTCAAGAAATGGCTCGCTCCCTTTTCTGTGCTTGATTAAAATTCCTCCAATTTTTGGTCCCGTTCCAACCTAAAATGTTCCTGTAAGGATAACTAAGATAATGGAGAATGGTTCACAGAAATTATGTAGCCCTTTTAAGGAACGAAATTACGAAGAATTTCAAATATGAGAGAAAATATTTTATTATTTATGGTCAGAAGGTTGGGATTCGTTTGACTTTTTTTCTTTACATCTGATTAGCTTTTCCCTAATGAATTTTCCTTTTTTTCATTTTTTTTTCAATAAAAATGAATATAAATGAATGCATGTATTCTTAAAGTAACTTTATTATAAAAAAATGCTTTTCTAGAATTAATGTCGAAGTTTGATTTTTTATTTCATATCTTCATATATATATATATATTTAATTAAAATGCATTGGCATACATTTTGTAAAGAAAAAAAATTAAAAATACAAACAACATCTATATTTATTACAAGGAATATTTTCCTAGTTAATACCGAAAAGTCTGAATTTACGGGATGTTAGTTGATTTAATACTTTAATACACGAATTAATATTTCGTTCAAATTACAATCAACAAAATTAAGCCTTCAAAATGAAATATTTTAATTTAATGAAAAACAGCATTAAGACATTCTGATTTCTCTGATGATTAAATCATTTTCTGAATATCAATAGTGAGAACCAGGTATCTTGACACATAACGCCTTTTTAATTAAATGCGTCAAATGAAAATTGTGTTAAAACGTATGTTCGGGATAAATGTAGCTACAATATGACTGTAATTTTATAATTATTTTAATATATATCTCTTGATATTGATAAATCTTTACTATATTAGTCCAATAGAGTTTAAAGGCACAAGAGTCATATTTGGCTACGCTGCGCCATTAGGGTCAGTAGATTTGAATGACAGAACTGAAAGATTTGGCTATATTGTGCCATTATTTGATTGGTTCAATACCGTCTGTTTGAGATAATACTTGTCACAGAATCTTTTGGTTTTGAACTTAACAAAACTTTCATTGATCATATGGGCTTTCTTTTCCAGTTATAGCTGAATGGACTTTCGTCAATAGTGTCATGTCTTTTTAGTCCTCTTCTATATTAACAAACAAGCGATACGTATCAATTTGAAAATTTCAAAGCTCTTTCGACATTCCTACACAATATTCTGTTAGTTTATATGCATACATGTTACAATGTGGTTCAAAAAACGGATTTCACTATATATTTACTGAAAGCACACTGCAAATGCTGGATTTATATTTCGACCGTCATATTAATGCCATGTTTAACTAATTAAGCTTGGAAAATTCTTAAAATTAAAAAAAACAAAACATACTTTTAGGATTGAAATACTACAATGTAAGAGAAATCTAAAAATATACTGTTTATTAATATATATATATATATATATATATATATATATATATATATATATATATATATATATATATATATATATATATATATATATTTACATTAATGATGAATGCGTGTGTATATGTAACGGCACTCTACAAGTAAGACAGCTTGATCTATATTTAGCAAATTAGATCCAGATACACTTTAAAAATTAAGAATGTGTAACTTGAAGCAATTTTTTGAAATTTTAATTAGGATTTCAAATAATTAAAAAATAAGTTAAACTTTGATGCTTTTGCGATAAATTCCGTAAATATTCCCGCACAAAAATTATCTTAGTTATTTAGAAGTTTAACCAATTATTTTTTCAACTATGCCAATTTATTTGCTGTGACTTTCATTAGACAGTAACTATTTAACTTTTAATGATATTTTAGTGTATTTCACAACAATATTCACGTTGTTGTAAGTTAAAATTAAATCTTTATCATTGTTTCTCGACAAATAGCATGATTTTCTTCCTTTCTTGAATCCTTAAAAATAATTTTTTTTAATATCTATGTAATTTGTAGGATAAATAAAAAAGTGGAATTGCAATACATCTATATAAGATAGATGAACGGAGGTAACAATGCTGTGATATTATGGGAACTGTCTACTTTATAATGCTCATTTATACAAAGGGCATGGACATATGTAAGAATATTAAATTACTACGGCTTTCATATCTGATAATTAGAATCAATCATGATCATTTCTTTATGAAAACATCTTATTTGAAATTAAATACAACAAATATCTCAGCGAATCAGTTGATCGCTAAAGGTAGCTAGTTGATAGTAAAATAAGAAAGAGTAACACTCAAAAACAGAATAAAATTTCTGAAAATATATTTTTAAAAAAATCCTTTTACTTTTAGAGTGACAAAAAGGTTTTTGATGAGTTCGAAATAAATATCCTACATTCGCTCTTGAAAATATACCGGGAAAGAATACCAGAAAGAAGAAAAAGTTATTGTATTAATTTAGTCGAATTATCTTCGAAAGTATCGTAAAGAGAAAAACATACATAACAATAATTTAATTAATTTAAGTTATTCGAATGATCAATCAGAACAAACCATTATATCTTCTTTTGAAAGTCAATGAACTGGATAAGAAAGTGGGAGATAAAGGAGAGTGTTAATGATTTCTCGCATTTAAGTAAAAGACTATTTATTTGAAATTAAAAGTTTGAATAAAAAATTATGTAGAAAAGTACAAATATAAGAAAGACCTCTACAGCCAAACGTTAAAATACCTTAGTTAGATCAAAGATAAATATAAAAGAGGATTTTTTAAAAAAAAAATATTTGTGCTTTTTAATTAGAGAAAAAAATAATAATTTTGCTTCAATATATGTTATACAGAAGAAAATATTGTTAAAACTTTTAAAAAATATTTTACTTAAAAAATTATCCATAATTTAATTAAGCTATTTTAATATTCAACTCCTTATTATATATGTCTTTTAATACTTATACTTTTTTATGAAAATATTGCTGTTTAGATTAAAGCTTTTCTGTTTAAATTTGAAACTTTAATAATCATCTTTTCAGTATCATCCCCTTCTTATCCATTAATATACATTGATCCAAATGTTCATACATCTTTTAGACTCATCATAACATAAGCCAAAAAATTGCTTTCCTGCACTTTTTTTCACATCTAACTGCAATTACACTAGATTTACAAAAATATAATAGCATTCGATGAATTGAATTCAAAATTTGAAAATCTTTTGATCTATCTCAAAGCAATTATTTTCTAGACGGCACGTTGGAAGTTAAATATTTGTTGTTCTGCAAATTGTTATTTACGCTATCATTATAAAAATACGACTGTACCTTTAGGGCGAAAACAACTTATTTATTACTAAATTTTATTCATATAAACAGCAATCAGTGAATATTTACAAAACTTATTCTTACTTAAACTTATTCTTACAGAACTTATTCTTATTAAAACTTATTATTTCGGTTTAATCAAATTTTTTGAAACATTTTATTAGTAATGAAATTCATACTTTATAATGTACATTAAAATAAGTATTGAAATTCATACTTTATAATGTATATTGAAATTCATACTTTATAATGTATATTGAAATTCATACTTTATAATGTATATTGAAATTAATACTTTATTATGTATATTGAAATTCATACTTCATAATGTATATTGAAATTAGTATTTAAATTCCTACTTCATAATCTATATTGAAATTAGTATGAAATTCATACTTTTTCATGTGCTGAATTTATGAGAAAAATGCGGTCTTCTTATTTCTCTTTTGTTTAAAATTGAATTGTCTTGATATATTTAATCCCACAATAGTAGGATTATTTAGGTAAGAATAATATAAATGTCAAAATATCAAAAAAGGACAAAATAGAAAAATAATATTTTTTTAAGGAAACATACAAAGAATTTACTATTTCAGCTTATTTTATACTTTATAGCAAAAAGACCCAAGTGCATTTTCTTTTAAATCTGGAAAGCAAATATTTTTTCATATAAATTAAGAAGGATTTTTAAACGAAACAAAATTTGTGGCCAATATCAAAAAAAATAATTATTCTGTAATAAAAATATTTAATTTTTAAGAATAGATTCCTCTTTTTGATCTTAAATCTTAATAAATTATTCATTGAAAAGAAATCCAGTGAAATGAAAATATAAAAATAGGTTTATAAGGGAAGTAGTTAAATTTCTTTTCATATAATTGAAATCAAATTGTACTATTGTATAATTGAAATCAATTGTACAAATTGTATTTTGAATTGTACTATCAAAAAGAATGTTTTACATTAAAATATTCTCGCGATAATTGAATAAATATGCCATATTATTATTTCAATGTTATTTTTGATCTAAAAATATATTAATAATAATAATAAACTAAATGTGAGGACATTTTCTTCTATTGATTAAAATATTTTTATTCTAAAGTAAAGAATATTCATTACTCCGATTTCTGCAAATTTAAGGCCTTTATATCATTTTATAAATGAAATCAAATTATTTTAAAATTAAGATATTTATTTTTATTGCTTTAAATTTAAAGTGACATCAGATATAAAAAAGGAAAAAATAAAAATGTTATTTTCTTTAAGCAATTCAAATCGTTTAATCATACAGTTTTTATTTCGTTTCAGACATTATTATTTTTCAAACTAAATCTTCAAACATTTGATGACATAATCCGTTTCCATTAAAGAATCATTCTTTATATCTTCTATTAAGAAGACAAGATTTTCTTAAAAGGCCTTAGTGAAAAATATGTACTCATTCTAAAATATTTTAATGGGAAATTTATTAAATAGGGATGTATTAAGCATTTGAAGAAAAAAGCTACGATTTTTAACATGTTAAATTTTAATAGTCAATTGTTCTATCGTTTCCTGTTAAGTAAATATAAATCTATTCATCTTTTTTAATAAAGTATAAAGGAATTAAATCTCGATTTCTTTTTTTATTTTTTAACTCGATTTCTTTTTTATTATTTTAGATTTTAAATAATACTAGATAGCACTGACACTAAAGATATGTAAATGATAAATTTCTATTGACTCTTACAAGTAGGGATTGCAATACCGGTATACCGGGATACCGAATACCGGTATTTTGAGCCATTTATACAATTTTGTAATACCGGTATTCACAAGTTCAAATACCGGTATTTTTGGTATTTACTAGAAATTTTTTTAAATTGTTTCTACTATATGTTCAGGGATCGCCAACATAGCAAAATAGTATATGTTTTTGTTTTTATTTTTCCCTAACGGGCGATATTAATTAGTTAACTAATGGCTTAATTGCTTAAATCTAAATTAGCGAAACATGGATTATCCCTGAAAGAAGATATTGTACTAATAACGACTGATGGAGCAACAGTTATGAAAAAAGTTGGGAAGTTGATTGGTGCAAATCAGCAATTATGCTATGTTCATGGAATTCAGTTAGGAATAATAGATGTATTATACCAAAAAAAAAATAATAAAGGACAGAAGAATCCAAATACTGTGGATATTAGAAACTTTGGATTCCAACTTTGAAAAGAGTAAGAGTGAGAGTGATATTGATAATGAAGATAATGACAATTTAATTGTTGAAGAAGATATTGCTAATGAGGATGAAATATTACCCCATCAAGAATTGCTTCTTATAATTTACAAAATTTGGAAAATTGTTAAGATATTTAAACGTTCCCTTACAAAAAATGAAATATTGCAAAAATATATAGTAACTGTAAATAAAACAGAATATATGTTAATATTAGACTCTAAAACACGTTGAGACAGTTTACTCCTATTGATGGTACGATTTTTGACACTGAGAAATCCAATGCACAAAGCAATAATCGACATAAACCTGCAAATTAATTTTTCAGATAGTGAATTCGACTTAATATTCAGAACTGTATCAGCCTACTTCCAATGGAACTGGCTGATAAGGCATTATGTCGGAGAGATTCCATTAATAGTTAATCCAACAATAAATTTCATGTTGCAGTCACTGAAAGAACATCACACATCACTTTCTGAAGAACTATATATTACATTGAAAAATCGCAGAGAAGTAAGGCATACCGAAATAGAAAATGTCTTATTTTATTTACATAATTACAATGTTTTTAAAAAATGAAAATGAAAAAGAAGAAAAGAAAATAACCAATTCAAATCTGATTAAGTTTATAGTAGATTTTCTTAAAATTTTTTACCCACAAACCTATCCACATTCAGAAGAATTCGGTTCATTTATCGAAGATTATGATGGCACTAATGTCGATATGAAAAGGAATTGTCTCTTGAAGAAAAATTATAATTAGCGATAAATAAAAAAAATTTAGCGAACCAAAATACAATACAGAAATCAGTTATATCCAAAACCATCCGACGAGAAATCGATTTATTTGAAGATGAGGGATTTACAGGTAAATATTTGGAGAAACTATATTGCGCATTGCTAACAGTACCACCAACTAGCGTAATGCCGAAAGAGCGTTTTCGACTGCTGGTAATATTTGCACAAAATTACTTTTCAGGCTTAATGACAGTACTAATTGATGCATTATGTTTTTTAAGATCACATTTCAAAAATATGTAATAGTACCACGGACTGAATAGTGATATTTACACTTTTTTGTGATTTAAATAAACAAGATGTTCCTTTACTTTTTTGTGATTCTTTACATACTGTTATAATTTATAAGTTACAATTTATTTTTTCTGATATTTACACTCTCTAATAAAACTGGTAAATAAAACAAAGAACACCTGTGTTTTCTTTAGTTTTCTAAAATTTCTAATACCGGTATTAAAACCGGTATCCTGGTATTAAGATCAAAAAATACCGAATACCGGCATTGAATTTTTGGTCCTATATTGCAATCCCTAGGTTCAAGACTATCTCAACATAATGTCTTGTTAAACGAGTTGAAGACATCGTTCAAAGGAAATGGGTGAAGCAAGAAACTCAGGCAACGAGTTGCCAATTGGTGTGTTGCAAACACTGGCTACGAGTTGCCGATTAATATGCCAGAATTGCGACTTTGATAAATGAATGATTAGCTATTCACTTTTCTTTCATATTCCATATTATTTCTTAAAAACGAGAATTCAAAGCATTTTCAGGCAAAAGGAGCTTTCAAAGAGCGTTCAAGTTCATCTGACAGCATTGACAACACTATTCCTCAATGAGGGAGATCGAATGCCATTTTCACAAATATGACAAATACCCGAATCTCTCTCAGCTGTTATGTCTATGAGTAACCATGCTTGTACATAATTTATGTTTACAAATCTATTTTGTACTGTTTTTTGCCTATTTTTTATGATCCATCGGAGTTCAAAATAAACACTGCCAGTGTATTTTCTCCGCAATGTATATTTGAATTATCTTAGTTATCAAACTAAAGAGATCAAGCAAATATTTATCTCTATTTGTTTTATTCGTGGCATAAACAAAAAAAATGCATAATTAAATTGAAAAGATGAGAATGCAACACCCAAAATAATTCGTTTAAATTATGTTAATAATTTGCTGAGCGTACAACTTAGCAGGTATTCATGGCTGGAATCATAAATCTGTCTAAAAAATAAAAAAAGCATCATCTATTAGAAAGCAGATGATATGTTTGAAATTCCGTACCAATCTATACTGAAATACATGATCTAAAGTATTTATAAATTTGAATGTTGTATAAATGAAACATCTTCTATTCTTGTTGTTTTAGGGAAAATTTATCAGTTCCACAATAATATTAAAAATGAACATGATATTTTTAAGCAAATTGAAGAATTAGAACGTCCTTTACAAAGAATGTCTCAAGAGATAGACCAAATAAGAAAGACTATTGATATCAATATGGGGGAAATACTTATTTGTGTTTTAGAATGGCTGTTTGGCATTAGAAATTTTTCGCAAACATGCAGAACGTGCATTTAATTTCTAACAAGGTTTAATGTTTTCAAAAACATAATAAATAATTCAGTGACAAAGTCGTGAGTATAAAGAATGCGTAACATCAGATGATAAAAAAAATGACACTTGCTGTATTTATGAGTTCGCTTTCTTTAGACTTGACTTACTCCAGAACATACTTCACAAAGGTGAAATTATTGGTGAAATCAATGTGTTTGTTACTGGTACATTGATTAACATTGTTGTTGCTTAAGAAGAAATGATGAAGCATTGCACCAATTATAAATATATTAAATTTAATTACCGTTAAAGGTTTGCTGAATGTAATGTTCCGTATGATGGCAATAAAATTCAAGCCACATATATCAAAATTATAATAAAAGCTGATAGAAATGATTGCCATGTCGAAGATCCAAGATTTCAAAAATTGACTTTTGATATACTGCAGATCATTCAGATGATCACGCAGGAAAATTCAATAACCTGAATGATAAAAAGTGTTATATTCACATATATCAGAATAAAAAAGTATAATGTGGGAAGCAAATGAATAAAAGACTTCGAACACATTATAAATCGTGGACTAAAAGTCTCATGTTTGGTTGCAGATATGAAATTTTTAACGTCAAACAATGAAAGAACTCACACAACAAAACTGAAACGATATTATTAGAGAAAAAAATACCAGATAAATAAAAAAAAATTACATCGTACTCTTATACAATGATTCTACAGATAAAAAATTTCTGCATCATACGTGATCTCTTAGAAAATATTCTTGATATTTTAAGAAACATATTTGGAAGACGATTAAACACAAATCATAAAATGAATACAAGAACATCAAATGAAATAAAATTAATCAAATCTAAGAAAGTATGGAGACGCATGTATTTCTGAAACATTGCATGGAATGACTTATCCATAATTCAAAAGAAAGTCTCCATTCTGTATTATGGAATAAGAGTTCAAATGGAATTTCAACTGTCCATGTAAAATCCAAATTGCAATGTAAGATTCAGTGCGAGAGTTCATTGTTGGAACTTTTAAATATTAGAAATGGTTTTAATTGAAAACTTGAAATCAATATTACTTTGAACAAATAATCAAGATGTTTAGACATATCGATAAGTTACAGATGTAGGTAATCTATATCTATACTTATAATAAAGCTCAATGTGTGTGTGTGTGTGTGTGTGTGTGTGTTGGCGCTCTACAGGCCAGGTCATTTGACATACAGCTATCAAATTTGGTGCATGTATACCTTAGAGGTCGGAAATGTGCACCTGGGGTTCCTTTTTTTGAAATTTTAATTAGAATTTTAATTATTAATTAAAAACTAACTTTCCCGCCAAAAAAATCTTCCATTTTCCCACCGCCAACTTTCAGTTATTTTTTCTCCCAACAGAATTGAGGCTAGGGTTAACATTTTTCGGCGGATTATTTCAAACGATTCTGTTTATTTTCTTAATCTTTTATGCATTTAAAATAAAAAATTGTTAATTAATCCATGTTTCAGATTCATTCTGAAGTACTTTTGAATTAAAATAACACAGAATAAAGGAAATTAAAAATGTATAATCTGCATAGCGTTACCCCAACTGGCGTAGAAAAATTCACGCATTTGCGTTACCGGAGCTGGCGAAGAAAATTCACGCATGCGCAATCTGATTGTTGCCATGACAACCGTTATCAACGGATGATTTAAATTATATTTAGGTTAGCTGCATGCTTTTGTAATTAAATTGTATTTATGTTAGTTATATATTTTTTTGTATATGTTTATAGTTTTAAGTACATCGTTTTTTAAGTAGTTTTTTAAACCTGTTTTCGACCGATTATTTTAAACGATTCATTTAATTTTCTTAAAGTTTGATGCATTTAAAATTAAACACTGTTAATTAATCGATCTGTTCATGATGAATCTGAGAAAATTTGGTTGACAAATTCTTGAGATATTACATAAGAAAGATATTCTTTAGTGCCCATAAAGTTTAAACGCTCAGTGACTCTATTATCAGTAATCATATTATTAAAAAAATGCTTTGTTTCAGTAAAAAATATTATTATATTAATTGTAGTTTAGTCATTTCCATTTTAATTTTAAGCATAAATTCTACCGGAACTAACAGAAAATTAGAGAGATACATATTATGTTATGGCTGAAGGACTTTATATTATTATGAGTGAATTACATGACTATCAAAATTTGAAGCTTTAAAATATTTGATGAAGAAGCAATTAAAGTAGGAATTACATAAAATATTTAATTATTAAAATTTTAACGAGCATTAAGATTGGCGAACCGGCTGGTCGCCAAAGGCGGCTAGTAAAGAATAAAGAGGAAATTTATTCTACATGACAAAGCTCAGAAAAACAGTAAATAGAAGGAGTAACCCCAATTTTTTAAAAAAAGTCTAACATGCAAAGCTATATATTTATCACATATTTTTTTTTAATTATTATAAAAACAAATATGTTATCAAGTACAGACAAACATTACATTCTTTTTTATTATTTTCTGGTCAGTTTTAAGTCAAAACACAATGAAACTTTTTTCAATAATTATAAAAAGGAAAGATCTAGAGGAAAAGAAATTAAGAAGTTGCCATGTCTTATGTGAAAAAATAATTTTTTAAAACATATTTTAGGGTTTTCTTTCAAGGAAACAAAAAAAAATTAGTTCAATTTAATAAAATGCTAAAACCAAATATGTTTGAATTCATTAAAAAAAAAAAAAAAAAAAAAAAAAAAAAAACGTTAATTGAATTTTATACCCCTATTAGCAAATAACCAACTTAATTTATTTCATTAAGTTCTTTTATTAAAATCTTTGACAAAATTTTTTAATTCAAATCTATCGAATTATTTTATGACTCATCTTTGTAATTACTGAAATTATACATCTATATTTTAATCTTAAATCTAGAAAAAAAATAATAGAAATATCTCAGGCGTATAGAAATTTCATTTTTTTGCAAAATTTTAGTCTTATTAAGAATATTACAATTTTATACTTTTCCAAACGCAGTTCATTGAAAATTACCTCAATTTGTTTTCTGTGCTTTTCATTTTTTTAATTATAAGTAAGTACTTGACTGGAGAATTGCCAGAAATAAGGAAAATTCTAATGAAGCAATAAAAAATACATGAACTATAAATTACAATTTTTCTTGCAAAGAACATTAAGAATTTTGCTAATATGACTTCTGATTATGTAAGGGGTTTTTGTTTTCAAATTAAAAATATATTTTTATGTTCTCCTTCTAAAGCTATTTTGTTTTTGTTTTTTTCTTTCCAGTTTAGAAAAATTGTTTTCGACAGGAAAGTAAGCAATTAGGATATTTTTTCTACTGAATTTAGGTTTTTTTTGAAATTTAAAATTGCCTGTGAAAATGCTCACTTAGTTTGGTTATCTTAGTAAAGCTAAGCTATATATTCTAAACTTGTAATTGCAATACATTGAAAAGAATTTATTTTTTTTACGAAATTACCAAATAATATGAGGAAATACACAATCGTTCCAGCCTGTAACTGTGACAGTGAAATAGTAAAGCAAAATGAAACGATTCTGTAAAAAATAGAAGGTATTTTTGTAAATTTATCAAAAAAATTATGAAAGAACATAAATTAATTGTTATCATTTAAAGGAAAATATTTTAAAGTTATTGTATTGTGGAAATTATTTTTGTTCTATAATGTTTGCGGTTTCGAAAGTTTTCACCAAACAATGTTAAAATTTCTTTATTTTAAATTAACAGAAAGTTATAATAAACATTTCATAAAAATTGATTCTAGAAAACCTGACAATCTTCCAAAGTATATTTGTTTCAAATATAATAGCTCTTTAGGACGGAAGGCTTGTCTTTTACAACACCAATATGGAATCGCTTATATAATTCGTAACGAAGTTAAGTGATTGATTATGAAGTGATATCTTTTGGTTAAAAATATAACTTGGGTTAATAGATTACCTCTTTTTTTCGCAGTTAACTATTTGACATTAAATATTCTTAAGTACAAAAAATAGTATGAATCTAAAAGAATGTTTGATGTAAAATTATTGAATAAGGATTTAATCTTTACAAAACAAGAAAGGTAAAAATCTATTCAATTTGATATGACAATGTTAGATTGTGAAAACTTATTAATATATATATATATATATATATATATATATATATATATATATATATATATATATATATATATATATATATATATATATATATATATATATTTTTTATTTCATTGTAGCATTATATATAGTCCCCTTGATTTTATTGCTTAAAACGATAAGCGCTGCAACAAAGAACATTTTTTTCAGCCATCAGGAGTAGAGAAGAGCACTGATTCATTATACGTACAAAATGAAAAATATTTATGTAATAAAAATTGGCAAAATTATTCTTTAATAAAACTGTTGAAAAATTGAACGTAAAACAAGAAACGATTTTTAACGTTAAAAAGGTGCTTCTTACGTGACTTCCTTGTTCAGAACAGAAGACAAGACAAGTGGAGCATATATAATCCGCAACACAAACAGGAATACTCTTGTTTATTTGCTGTTGCTAACTCAGCAAAGAAAAAAATATATATAATATGAATTTATTCACACCACAAATTTCAGTTCAAATAAAAAATATTTTTGAAAAATATCAGTAATTTTGAGAACAAAATGCACAATTTACAGAAAGTAATGAATGATTCACCATCCGATGAAAAGGATGAAGAATTCCAGTGTTTTTATGGATGTACATGAGCCCTAATTTAGGTATTTGACATCAAATATTTCTGCACCTAGAGACAAGAAAATGCAATTATAAATCATGACACATTACATTATGAATCACATTCATAATTAAATGTTTCATTATGAATTCTTTATGATCCATGGATTTAAAAAATGAAGCATATTTCAAGCGGTTCGTGTGTGATTCATATAGCCGGAAGAATTATATTAGCTGTGAGACATACTTACTTCATTAATGATTAACGTGTTAATTGAAGATATCTTTATTTGAGAATGAATTAAATTGAATATCAAATAAATTCTATTTTAATAAACCTTTTGTCATTTTTTTTTTCATTTAAACTAGTAATGCTGACATTTATATACGTAGTATCAAATTTCAATTTCGCATTATTAAGAAAATATATTACTACAGCCTAACTTTATTAAAAAACATTTATATGAATTCAAAATCTAGTATCATAACCATACTTTCCAAATAAGAAATGTTAACTTCTAATGTAAAGAAAGTCTGACGATTATCAGTAATGTATTTAAATAAAACAGAAAACATCTCCTTCATTTGTTATCTTTGGTTTACTGTTGGGACCTTGGGAACCCTTTAATTTTTGCATGAAACACGTTAATGCTAAGACATTTGACTTCGAAATGTATCCGGAGGCATCGAGAGGAAAACCGCTCATAAATTCACTGGCTTTTATTGCAAACAGCGATTAAGCTGCCCTTTATTGGCGACAATCCCTTTTAGTGAAAGGCCAGCTGTTTACCTAACAAACCCAGAGAGGACCTTTTAATTGCAAATTATTTCTTGGGGGAGTGCTGAGGTCTTTCCAGTGCTCAATGTTCAACTAGCGGAACTGAAGATAAGCAAATAACAACATTATTGAGAATGGTAGAGGACTCTGGAAAAAGCGAAAGAATTTGCGACACGGTATTTCTACTGTGTTAAGGAGTATCGTTTGCGAAGAAATGTAACTGCGAAATTTATTTATATAATTGTATTGTATATAGTGATTACTATATCTGATTAAAAATTGGAAAACTATTTTAAATAATATTTTGAAATATTTAGTTTGAGAAAAGGAATTAATTAGACTTTCAAGTTCTGTCTAAATAAGAAATTCTTTTTTTTATCAGATATCATAAGAATATGATTTAGTTTAGTCTGATTATATTAACGTCACATTTTAAAGCACCACTAGAGCTATTATGTTGCGGCCATCACAATTTTGAATCGAGGTAAGGATATTTGGCCCTCAACCGATTTAATGTGCATCAGAGGCTCTTATACGAAATTTCTTCCGTGGAATTGCTTTTCAAACCAGGAACTTACCATCAGACAACTGGAGCCCATATTAAAATACGAATCACCGTAACAAAGGAATGCAATGCAATACAGATAAGAAATGAATAATTGGAATGCTATAAAATATTACGTTTTTAATCTGAAACTAATTTTGATGAAATGATTCTCAAATATTGTTTATAATGGTATTGATTAGGTATGCTAAATTTTGAATTTTATTGGAGCATTTTGAAAATTGCATGGGATGGAAATATAAGAGGATTTTATTTGGAGTTATATACCGTCTGTTGAAATAGAGATTTAATTTTTTTAAAAATTAAATATGAAATTCATATGAAATAATTGAGGCAATCCTTCCTGCTTCAATCGTTAAGAAATAGAAATCTTCCGGCAATTTCTTATCAGAAATCTCATGTCCAGATATAAAACCTCCAAACTAAAATTATAAAAAATTTGGAAATGTTTCATTAAATCGAATTAATTATAGTATCTTTAAAGTACTTGATTTATTTCATTTCAGTAATAAAAACTGTCAATTTTATTTGAGAAATACTTTTAGTAATAGTTCTTATTATAAATTATCATTTGAATTTATTATCATCTTTTCAAGAAAACTTTGCTTCGTATTTGAATAAAGCCTTGCTTCTGCTGAAATTTGGAATGGCGTATATTTAGTCAGTTTTTCTTTAATTACTAGGGCTAATGTTTTTGTTTTTTCTAAAACCTGGAAAACTCTTATATTTAAGGAAAATCAAGGAATATAATGAAATTCTTTTTAAAATAATTTTTAATTCAGATTTACTTCCCAATAAATATTTTTGCTTGAAAGAATGATATTATGTATCCTCATTTTGTCACAATAGAAGTAGCGTAATAATTAATCTTAACAAACTACTTTTGCAACGGTTTCGTATTTAACGAAGTTCTTGTAAGGACAGCATATTTTTAAGTTATTTGCGCATTGCATTATTATATTATTAGAGTCAATTTTGCTGTCTTGTAGATATTGCTTGGAAATTTTATAATATAATACATCTATTTAAAATACATATATTTTCTGAATTAATTGAAGTGAATATGCAATAATAAATAGAAACGAGAATATAATGGATTAGGAATAAGACGCTCTTTCTTGCTTAAAAAGAGAAAATTCGAAAGCTGCATTTCCATGTAGACCTTTTTAGAAGTAATAATTAATTTATCATGTGCATATAATTCTATATACATCAAAAATTGAAAATTATTTACATTTCTTTTAGCATTAATGACGACAATTTGATATATACTATTTTTTTTCATATGGAATATATACATATTCAAAATTTTATTCTCTAATTAGATGAATACAAAGTGCGTAAAATATATGTATATATGCTTGAATGTTCAATAAATTTACTTTATTAATGAATGACTCAATACATTTATTTTATGTAATTGGGAGTTACAAAATTGGAATACATGTAGTTAAAAGACCAAATATGTTCTAAAAATAAAGCAAATTTCCAAATTAAAACGAATGCATAGTTGATAAATTAAAAGAGATAAATAGTTTCGAAATTAATCAGGTTGATTTAAGATTCGTCAAACTAAAATTGGGAACAATAATACTAAAAAATCTTTCATTCGTATAATATTGCATTACGTATTTTCACTTGTTTTCATAGAGGTAAACATATTTTCAAATAGTTACGATATACCAAATGTATATAAATTGCATTCTGTGGATGTAAAAGTTTCTTTAACACACTATACAATACAAGGAAAAGAATCACGAATTCATAATAAAAATTCAATTATATTGTATCCCAGTATATTTTACACACAAAAAAAACAATATCATCTGAAAGATTTATGCGCTAGTTGAAATATTAAAATAATAATAATAATAATAATAAAATCTGAGCAATATCGAAAAACAAGTTATCTCAAAATTCTCAAGCACATCTGCAAATATATTCTGCTACTGTTTCTATTTGTCCTATTACATATCCATAAGATGGTTCATTGTCAAATACAAAAGAATATCTATACTACTTGTTAGAAATCCAAACAATCATAGATGATCTGAATCAAACTTAACTTTTTTTATTCGTTGAACAGTTTTTTAAAGTTTTTCTTCGATCAGAGATAACCTTTTCATACGTTGAACATTTTTTTAAGTTTATCTTCGCTCAGAGGGTTAATGTTTTATAATAAGTATATATTATCATAATAAAGGCCCTTCAGATTTTATAACAGCATTTAACATCATATTTGCATGAGTTTTGCTTATCTCTTTAATGCTGCTTTCTTATTTTTAACGATTTATTAACGGGGGGAAATGTAATGATATTTTAATTCTAATTTCAATTCCAAGCTTTTATCTTAATTTGTTGTTGTTTCTTATGGCACTTGCCACGGACAAGCCTGCTGTTCGAAGACAGCCGATTTAAGCCTGATGGGGAGCGCCTTTTAATTTTTATCGTAGAGCCAACTAGGTCCAAGAGTACGACTTTACTACACACACGTCACAACCCTTTTTATGTGGCGGACTTTCATTCACGCGTGATACTTTTCGTTGCCGTTGTCAGGGGTCAAGATACGTATTCCGTTGGCGCATAGCCAGAAATCCAATGTTATATAAGACTAACTATCATTTGTTTCGCCCTTTTTGCCTTCTGCTTATGTTTCGCTCTGCGCCTTCTTGTAAAATTATCATGCCTGCCACTCGAAATAGAATAAAACGAAATTAAAAAATACCATGTCTCTTCACTGCTTCAAACTTGCATTCTACTTAAACCAAAAAATGTTACATATTATTTAGTTGACAGGATTCGAAAAGCATTATATATTATTTAGTCGACAAGGATATTTTCTTGTGAAAAAAATTTAAAAGAATTTTATCCCGGGATGAGAGGCAATTTGATGTTAAGGTACAGCTCCTTGATTCGCCGTGCATCGAAGATGGTTCAGTATTATTGCGGCCACCCACGCTTGTCTCTGATGGCGAAGCTCTTTCGGCTACGTCGTTCCATAACGAAGTTCCCTACCAACCGATGCAATATCCCCTGCATTCCGTCATGTTACCGCATCGTCGATGGTTCCGTGCCTAACCTGTGATCTCATCCGACGTTCCAGCTCTCCGATGTGTTTGTGCTCCATTTTCTCTTGTGTTTATGCTCCTTAATTTCAAAAAGTTCCAACTTCTAGTGTATCACGATTCATCAAAAGGTTATGCATTTATGCTTCTTAATTTAAAGCGGTTCCAACAACCTGTGTCTTGATTCATCAAAAAGTTATTAGTGTTAAAATATGCCTCCGTCAACTGACTCAACGGATTGAATTCAAGATTTATATTTTGAACTTTTAATTTTGTTTTGAATTGTAATTCTCCATTATAATATAATTGCAAATAATATTTTCATATTATTATTCAAAATATCATGAGTTTTAATTTAAAATATTGAACTTTAAAAAAAATTTCAAATTTATTATTGAAAAATTCTGCATACAAACCTTGTGAACGAAAAAAAAATAACATACCAAGATTCTTATATACTTAATAATTAATGACGAATGATAATTAGACTAAGGTAGTAAATACCTGAGGGGAAATTATAAAAAAAAAAACCCTGACAGTTATTAAGCTGCCCTCTATTAATGTGTCCAAACTCTTGTTTTTTTTTTTCAAAATAATTTTTTTTATTCAATTACTCAACTATTTTTTATATTACATATTTCCCCCTCCCAAATATTATAAGAGTATTTTGAGTCTTGAGTTTGTTGCATTCATTCACAAGTCTTTTGTTTGAAATCTTTGAATGTTGCATTTATTACTTTTGGTTCCAAGTTTTTCATTTGGTTCCAAGTATTCGAAATTCATGCATCTGTAGTCTTATACTACACAATATTTGTGGAGTTAATTGATTTATTGAAATATTGTGAATGAAACAAACATCAGTTCACAGTGAGGGCAGATATAGACAAACAGGCATCATAGGAGTTAGTCTAAAATTTTGCAAAGACTTATATTTCAAAAAGTAAAACAATATTTCAAATTATTTCTCTTCTTGTTCTATTAACCCTTAACTGGGGAGGTGCGGTCTACGAGACCGCATTTCATTTAGAGTCAAATTAAATTTTCTAATGAATGTATTAGTATGAAAAACTGCCAATATATTTTGCAGATATTTTTCTTGATGTATAGAAATGTTTTAGAAATTTTTCAAAATATATTGTCATTAAAAAAGTAAAAGAGTTGGAACATACATTTTCTTTTCAAATTACACGTTACAATAAATAATATTCTTGAAAAAGCATATTACTTTTTACTTTTTAAATCATATTTATTTTTACAGTATATGAAGGTATACAGATGACAGTATAATGTAAAATTCAGCAATTGTATGAAAAATTTTAAAAAATGACAATGGGTAAAATTGGACCTTTTTTTTATCGGCTTGTGTGACTTTCATAGCATGGTTTTCTAGGGCATTTTAAATATACAGATTAAGAACTAGTATAAAAATCAACCTATAAATTATGTATATATATCTCTTGGTATATTAATATATTTTATAAATTTTTCAAAATATATTATCACTAGAAAATTTGATTATGTTTAAAAGTATATATAAAAATCAGTTCAATGCGAACTGTCATCGAAAAACTCTTCTGTACAATTATCCCTATCACTAAAATCCTTTTCTGCTTCTTTTAAAAGTGTCTGGAGTACTGCTTCATATTAGGATCAGTAAAGTGGATGATATTTCGGGCCCCAAGTTTTAGCGCCATCTGCTAAGTCTTGTTTATCACTGGGACACTAACAGGGAGATGCGGTGTTAGAGACCGCGCTCGAAGAAACAGCTGAATTATTTAAAAAGGCATCTGCTAAAATCGGTTGAAAAAGTGCACGTGTATTGAAGGTCACAAAACAGGAAGCTACAGGGTCAATCCATTCAATGGAGCTAAAAATAGAATAGGGGTGACAGAAAATCCATCGCTTGCTGTCTCACAGATCGCACGTGCCCAGTTAAGGGTTAAAAAAACTTCCTACGAAGGGATTTAAGTTAGAATTTGATACAAATCGACAAATTGGGTTTAAGTACCATTTTCCAAATTTCACTTGTCTAACTGAAGGTAATAGAATTAATTGATTAATTTTAAGGTAATATACCTAATTGGAAAGGTAAGGTCTTAAGTTAAAGGTAAAGTTAAAGGTAAGGTTTTAAGTTAAAGGTAAAGGTTTTCTTCACAGACAAAAATGAGCGAAAAAATAATTTCTGGCCAAGCAAGTCTGAAATGCTCAGATTTGTCAAAATCTTTAAAACTTTTACAGTAATTTTTCTTTGTAAACTTCGTATATCAGAACAAAGAATTCTATAAAAATTCTGTTACAGCATTCATTTTAATTTTATGCGGTTTTTAGAGGATTATTTTGCTATCGTTAATTTCATTAGACTATCACAACTGCCATAAAATCAAAAAGAAAATATTTTTACAAATCGAGCATACAGTTAGAAAACATTCAAATTCCTCTTTTAAATTTCCGACCGGAAATTTAAAATATTTGTCCTCTTGGTTTGAAATATTTTATGCTCGCATAGTGAATTTCTGCCCAATTTCATTTAATAGAATATCCTAACTATACTATATCGTTTCTTACGGAAATAACATAAGAAAACATTCTCGCTTTTTATTCAGTTCTTGCTGATATTTCTTTTCAACTCATTTCACTTCAGTCTGCATGAAACGAGTCATTTCAACTTTACTTTTCCTTGAAATTCAATCTTTATATCTAAATCTCATCCTTTCAAACACTTTCATAAATTCCTTAGGATTACAAACCAAATCACTTAAATTTTATGAGGTATCCATAAACTTTTCAAAGACTAATAATCCTTAGAAATAAGCAGGAACATAAATGCTCATTTAGTTCTTTCTTGTGAAAGAATGCAATCCAACTGACTCTTTCAATAGAAATTTAGAGATATATTCGTAGGAATAAAAATAAACAGCTTATTGATCTGATATATTTAGAAAGAAGAATATTGGAATCTGTGCAATATATATATATTACTTTCCAAAGTAAATTACGTTACAGGAAATTTGGTGTTATTATTGTTTAAGGGTTCATTAAACAGATTTTATTATATTTTA
Source organism: Argiope bruennichi (assembly GCF_947563725.1). Taxonomy (NCBI): domain Eukaryota; kingdom Metazoa; phylum Arthropoda; class Arachnida; order Araneae; family Araneidae; genus Argiope; species Argiope bruennichi. The sequence goes on from NC_079154.1 coordinate 11,985,741, forward strand.
ATTTATATCTTAAAATATTTCAATTTATTTTAATAATAAGGCCTTTAAAGATGAAGAAAAAAATTAATTTGAAAAGAAGCTAAATCTTTCACTTAAATATGTAAATTAAATGGAAAAATATCAAGAAAATATTCAATCGAATAAATTATTAATTAGTTAAGAAAAAAGGCAGGCATGATTTATTTACAATAAGACGCGGACAAGGCACGTCCGCTCTCTGCACGCCACAAAAGCAGAAGGGGGAAGAAGTGCGAAATAAATTATCCTTCGTCTTATATAACATGAGATATTTATAGGGAAAATATTTTTTAATAGTGTTAATATATTATTAAGACACTGATAGGGATTTTTGACGCATGCCAATCACAAGTAATGGAAACACAGGGATGTTTTATAAAAGAATGTGCTTATTTAACATTTTTCTAGTCCTTCACGCGGAACATGTGAATGTGTCGGCGTTTAACCGATTCAGCAATTTTATAAAGCTTCTCTTGAATTAATTAAGTAGAAACAGTGGAATTGAAGCAGGAAATAAGAGAATATTTTAGAATGAAGTTACTATGGGCTAAATTAAGATAAAACTTGGGGAATTAATTTGAATTTAAATTAAAGTTTAAATATATATATATATATATATATATATATATATATATATATATATATATATATATATATATATATATATATATATATATATATATATATATATATATATATATATAACTAAGCGAATTAAAAAATTTCAACCTGGAAGAAATAACTATAAATTTTAGGAAATTTTAAATCGCATAGTATTTACTTGGCTTACAATTATTTTTAACAATGCCGTCATAGAACTGTTTGATACATAATTTGTAACTGTATTACAAAGAATATGTCGTTTCTATGAAAAATATTTGCTTTTATTTACAAATTTTCTTTATATATATTTTTATAAATAGTAAATTAGCGTGTATGTTCACTTCAGCCAGCTTATCTTCTTGACTATCTTAAAAACTTGAACCTCATTTTATTAATTTAACTAGAAAAATAAAGTCAAATCTTCGTAAAATCAAGTGTGTTTTTCAAAAGTATGCTATTAACACAAGTTACTGTACGATATTGCCAAAATTGTTTTCAATATTTTAAATGACAGATGATATCATTAAAATGCCCTAGTAATGTTGGGCGTTTTGTACTAATAGAATAGATAGGATCAGTCAAGATCAGAGGGAGTGACAACTGAATCATTTGATATGAAACTCCCTGTTATGTGTTGTTATAAAATTCAACAGTGGAACTTTTTTATATGCTTTCAGTTGCATGAGTACATGAAAAAGTGCTACGTACATATGCAGGGTGCTCAAAAATAACAGGAAGTGTTCGGAGCTCTGTAGCGTTTTATGTAATGGACGAAATATAACAAAATTTGGCCACCATACACATTAAAGTATGCAGTTTTGATTTATAAAAAAAAAGTACCAGAAACGTCGATAGGGCGCTGCAAGCGCTTATATGTGGAAAAAGAATACATAACTGCCAATGGAAACAGTAAAAAGCAGCACATCAGATACCAATTAAAAACGTATATTATAGCAAATTACAAATTTGGCTCAAGGTGGCCACCAACTTGATGTTCCAATAATCGTATGTGGTACACGAGGTTTTCGAATGTGGCTCGCAGATCGGTATTGTAGCAGTCTGATATGTAAAGTTATTTGATCTTTAAAGTAGGAATGTCAGGAACATGTCCTTGTTACAAAACACCTTTCAAGTGAACCAGAGCCGCCTCACAACCAGAAATTGCCAAGATTCAGATCAGTGTCATCGGTTAATGGCTGTTATCTTATTCGGATAAAATTTCATTATCTTATGCAGCATGTTCTGCATAGTCGAGAATGGGGTATCTGTTTGTCGTGATATTGAGCATGCAGCATGAACTGCTGATAACCTGCTTATTACCTATCACCTGATCTATAACGGCGGTTGCAACTTCTTCAACTTTTTCTTGCTCGATAACTTTATGTCTTTGGCCTGATTGCACGCCAAGAATTATTGTTCTTTCACATATTTCAACCCTTCTTCTTAAGTTAGTTATGGTCATCGGCCCTCTACGTAACTGTTTTAACCGTCCGTATTCACGAAGAGCAGCATTGGCATTTCCATCCCTCTGATAAAACAGCTTGACTAATAAGGCGCTTTCACGTAGTGACAACGCAATCAACCGGCGAATTCTTGTAAAATGACATAAATTACAGCAAACTTTCCTTTTGTCTTCGATATCATGTCACAAAGTACGCGTGTAAGCAAATTACATAATAAAATTTTCGGTCACAGTGCCAAGATTTTTCCTATCGGCGTTTTTTGATATTAACTTTTTTCTTTATAAATCGACCATATAATCGGTGACCACATTTTGTTATATTTCGCCCAGTACATAACACGTTACAGGGCACCGAACACCTCCTGTTATTTCTTGATCACCCTGTACATCAGTAATTCCTGATATCTCAGTAATGTGAAAAAATAAGTAGCATCGGTTCTGAAACATTTTTATGACACAGAAATCGCCAATATTAATGAAGCGCCTGATATTTCATAAATAAATGGCATCTCTAAAAATGAAACTCATTTAAATAGAGCAAGGAAATTAACTCCTGATCATGATGGAAATAGTATTACAAAATCATTAGTGCAACCAATGCGCAGCATATTCAATCCAACGATTAAAATATTAACTGAATATTCAATCCGTCTTTACGTCGGAATTTTGCTTAAATTATGAAAAACCATTTCATGAGGCATTTGTTTATCCATTTTTTAAAAGAGATAATATTTAACAAACATTTTCTAATTTATCTTTTTAATAACATTGACATAGTTAAATAATCATTTAATTCGGTTTCAGCCGCACCAATTAAATTAATTGTTATTAATCTCTAAACATAATATAATTCGAAAAAAGTGAGGAAAATTGGTTTTAAAATTAGTATTTAATATCCGGTTCACATTGTTCCGAAAATTACATGCGTATTAGGAGCAGAACGAAAGGATTAATTTGAATTTTCTATCATGATGCGGCGTTTATAAATTTTTTTCAGTGTTACAACAGATTATTTCATTACAAGTGTTCCAATTAAAATCATAATTAAATTAAATGGTTCACAGCAGTTGCAGTTATGAATGAATAATATAATTCGATTGTATCATGATAATTAAATATTGCGGATATTTAATTTTTTATATTCGTTTTATTTCATTATGTTTCCTGTCTGTTTAAAGCTACTTGCTATAAGGCTTATGGAAACTAACCAATTCTTAGAAAATAATCATTGTTTCCCTTACACTAAGTAACGAACGGTTGATAAGAACGTTATTTTTGCTTACAAGGCAAATAGTCATAAAACCGGTACACCAATTTAAGGAGCCAATATTTCTATGTTCTGGTCATATTCCTCTCATACTTCTGAATCGATGCAATTTATTAACAGAATTAACGAAACGTAATAAATGAATCAATATAGTTTATTTGTTTTCTTTTATTTCATCGTATTTTGTTCTGTAAGCTTCATTGGGTGATTTCGAAAGTGAATAAGAGAATAAATATTACATCAAATAGGTTCCCGATCAAATATAAGATAAACTTGGTTTCCTTTTTTTAGCTTATCATTGACTGGTTAACTTCGGTACAATTTGTTTCCTGGACTTATTTTACCATGTTTCTCTAAACAAGTGCCATGAAAAGCTTCCGAGAAAACCGATTCCATTCACTAGGAAAGCTAGTTTATAGCTGTAGCAATGAATTTTGTATGGTTGGATAGCAATCATTTTATAGAATTTTGGCAAGATAATTATCAGTGCTTATGCTTTTGGAAAAAGTATAAATAATTTAACGGCATTTTTTTTTTTTTGAAAATTATTTCATACTTCTTTTCCAATCGATAAAAAAGTTTACACAAAGTTTCATTATAATTTTCTTCGGAATGCATATAGATATACTGTAAAAACATGATGTTCCAAGGTTTATAAAAATATTTATAAGTTTTTAACTACTATTAAATGCCTACTTTAAATTGTTGTTTCGAAGATCTATTTGAAGTCACTTTCTCGATGGAAGAAATCTGTAACTAGTTTTCATTTCAGAAAATAAGAATATTTTTTAAATGAAATGAAGGTAGACTATTATTAATGGTAAATTTTTGATAATTTATCTTCTAACTTAATTAAGTGACAAACGTAAAATATGCAATTTTAAAGAAATTAAATATATTTTAAAAATTAACTTAAACTTTATTGTTTATTTCAGTAAAGTACGGTACTACTTCTTACTCGTAATTCATGAAATTCGTATAATTTTATAAAATAAAGCATTTAGTAAACAAAAATTCGTTTACAGATTGTATCGTGAATTAATTTTTCTTCAACATAGTTTGTTTTTAATTTTAATTACTAGTGAATCGAATAAATAGATGAAAAATAGGCTTGAAAAATTCAGATTTTTGCGACAGAAAATTAATAAGTGGTTCAATATTTTTAAAGCTATATACATAATATATAATAATAAAATAATAAATAAAAAAGCATTAAAACATTTTATCAGTGTATAAAAAGAACGTTTAAGAAAATATTCAATTTAATAAGAAAAGAGTTTAAAATTCTTGATAAGAGCTTAGAATTCAAATCAAAAATCGCAAATAACACTGATGCATTGTTATATAAATGATTTAAACAAATTGTAATATATCTAAACATCACGCCTATATTCAAAGCAATACTTTAATTATATTATCTCATTCTCTGAGGTTATTCTGTCTCAATTACTGAGATATATAAAACTTATTCTTACTAAGATAAAGAACCCTTCAGTTAAATATTAATCATCTGATAGAAATGTGGATATACTTTCATATTAATTATCCGTATAAGCCCCTTATTCTGTATGCATGAAATCTGCAATCGCGAATAAATGCATTTATTTTGCCATATTATAAAAAGCATTATGTAGTTTTATTATAACATACAGCTAATGATTTATTGTAAAATGATGCACAAATATTTAACATATTGTTCAATTATCTGTGTGCTCTCTGATTTTGATTAGAGACACATTTCGCGAAGATAGAGGGAAATATGAAGTTGTTTTAAATATCTAAATGAAAAATTGACCTGCTAATTGAAATGGATATTTTTAATTTAGAGAAATATGAGCATATCTGAAAATATCCGATGGCGAATTTCAATAACATTGTTAAAGAAAATTTATTTAATATTTCAGAGATAAACCTTCTGAGAGAATTCGCTATAATATTTCATCATTTCGTTTCACTATGATGCAAAATTAGAACATATATTATGCTTACATTTTTTTTAATAATTATTCCTGAAATTGTAAATTGTCACCATTAATAAATTAATCTTAGGATATCAGAATAGATGTTTCTAAAATTAATTCGCATCTAGATATAAAAATTGAAAAAGAAGCATATTTTCAAAAATATAATTTGAATGTCTGATTTATCAAAAATAAGTAAATTTGTATCTGTGAATAAAGATAGAAAATCCTAAAATATGGTATAAAATGTCCAAATTTTGTGTGGCATACATGTAAATTTCAGTTTGCTAAAAAATTACTAAAGCGCATGGACAAGAACGTGATTTGGTTGGTAAAAATTAATACATAATAATAATCGTCTAAACAAGCATGGCTCAACATAAACTAGACTAAAAATATTTAGCAAAGATAGTAGTACTTAATAGTAAATCTACATGAATCTTTATAGTTTCGATCGAATTTAGGAAGTTTTTAATCCAATAAAACGCTCCTTAATATTTTTAAATAAATATCTAGAGAAATAAATTTTAATTGACCTTAAAATCAATTTGTTTAAAATTATTATTCAGTGAAAATTGTTTTTTCTATTTGGCTGCTCATTAATATACTACTGAAATTCTCTAAAACTAATTGGGAAGAAAGATGCATTTATATTACATTTTGAAAGAGTTGGTAGATTATTACTGTATAAATTAATTTATGTTTAATGACCAATATTTAATTGAATTTCAGCTTTGGGTTGGCATTTAAATCATTTTCCCTGATATGACATAGTAGTATAATAAAAATCAATTTCATACTAAAACAAAGGACTTACAAAACCCATGTTAACATTTAAAATGGGAGTTGCGGTCAGATAGAAAAATGCTTCTCCAATCAAATCTACTGTATTCTCGTTTCAATTGATTGGATCATTAGGTTCTAATTTCATGATCTTGACAAGATAAAAACATAAGTGTTTTGAAGTTTTGACCTCTGAGATGTTTTTCTTTTCTCTTTAATATACTGGTTATTATGAACCATGAACTTTAGGAGTCCGAAACTCTTTGTTATTGTTACAATATTATCCCTAACTTTTAACATGATATTGAAACTTGGTTTTTCAGAATATCAAACAAATGATTTTGATTTCCGTTATGACGCGAAACTTCAAACACTTCTAGAAAATAATTTCAGGGTAAAAGTTAACTATGCGAAAAAACTTTTGTGTGTGTAAAAATTCACTACTTTACTCTGATTTAATCGTATTTGAAGGTGGAGAAAATTAAACTGAGAGTAAAACATCCTCCAATAAAAATTATTGTAAAGGTAAAAATCGTTTAAAATGATCATCTGACAAACCAAATTAAGTATATTCTTGTGAGAAAAAAAAAACAGCAATGGCCTATGGTTGCTTTTTATCATTATAGCATGTAATTTATATCCAACAAAAAAGAAAATGTTGCCTGTATATAAACATAGGGTGTTAAAAGTTAGTGGCTAAAATACATCCGGATATTTTTTTCAGTCTTAATTTATGAATATTACGTGCATTTTTTTCTTATGTCTTTTGTCAATATAGTTATTTATATAAAATGGGGGGGGGATCTACAAAATTGCAAAAATCTACAAAAATAATGGCTTTTAATTAGTCTTTTTTCTTTTTAATATTATTACAACGAGGTTTTTTAAATATATGTAAATTCTGATTAACGAGCATTTTGAATCGCAATTTTGGACTATTTTATCAATCAATATTGCTTAAATGTTGAAAGATGCTTGATAAATAGGAATTTCATTCTAATGAAAAAAGGTAACTTATATTGAAATTTTAACTATACTGGTAATTTTACATAAAACGATGAAATTTCGGAAATTGTAGATAATAACTAAAGAAGAATAAAGAAATAACGTAGTGAATAAAAAAAGACACCATAATTTACAAAATAGCATAATAATATTCAAACTTTAAACTTTGATTCGCTCACTTTCATTTTATTTTAGAACTACACATTGAAATAATTCGTAGCTAATGGTGTTATTATTATATTTAATATCCTCGCAAGTGATTATAGACGAAGTCAATAAAACTACCAACCTGTGATTCAGATAAACTACCTGTGATTCAGATAATCTAACTTCTGTCCCCTTCTTTGCTATATCTTATCTGCAACATAGAGGTTGTCCTTACGAAAATATGAATTAAGTTACATAGAAAATAAGAATTACAGACGAATCACGCAGCAGCCAACGTCTTCAACAGTGAAAGTTTTTTTAATGAAATGTACTTTTTTATATATATAAAATAACACAAAAAGTATTGAAATAAAATTTTTTAAAAATTTATTTATTTGATGATGTAAATAAGATTTTGTGAAATAATATGTTTTGAGATTATAAAAGAATACTTTTAAATATTTATTGAAATATGATTGATTTTTTTAACAAAACTCTAAGAGGGATTTTTTAAAAAAAATCTTCCTTATTGAACATTTCTATCAAAAAAGCAATTATGAAATTTGAAGGCGTTTTTTATAAGGAATTTGAAATATTTTTGATGCATTTGACAGATAACAAATGAACTTAAAAATTATTTTCATGCTAAAAGAATTTTAAACAGTTTTTTAGGAGATAAAATTGTAATAAATTTTTGTCATGCATTTTTTCTATTCATTAAATTTTTCTATCGAAGAAAAACTTTCCACACCAGAAAAATTCTCCCACGTTCATTTTAAACAGCAACAGCGAAGTCAATAAATAAGTAACTTCAAAAGCAATTATCGAAAAAGATGAAACCATATGTGTGCGATAAAGAAAATAAGATGGATTCTAAAGATATTTTACATCTTTTATTCTTTCCTAGAGTCATACGAATTATTTCTAAAGAATTATTAACGATTTGGGTGTACATTTAACTCAAAGACTGAATATATTTAAATAAATTTGAAAGTAATTCCTTACTAAATCTCTATAATTGCATTTGGCATTTTTGTATAATTCTAAAATAATTGCTATATTATTTCTGCTTAAATATCTACTGATTTCTGACATGCAACTTCTTTCATAAAAATAAATTACAGGCAGCAAAAATCGTTAGATTCAGTGCAATTAAAATCTACAAATGATGCCATAGGAAATGAGAAAATATCATTTGTTCTCACAATTCAATATTTACGAAAACTTTTTAAATTTGTTTTAGAAATTAGATATCAATTTCTAAATTAATAGTTAAAACTCAAGCTTTATTGCTATGAATATCAATGCAGCTGGAAGATGGTAATATAATTTACATGAATTTGAAGCAACATAATTTTTTTGCTGAATTTATTTTTTATTTCAAAATGTTCATTTTTAAGAAATATGCCAGTAAATTTAATATTTCGAATAGAATTATTAGGTAAAATCCTAAATGGGAATTTAATTATGACTTTTACTATTAATTAGACAATGGGCAATTTGCCTTGCTGCAAAACGCTTGAATCTCCCAATGTTTGTATTATCTGAACCTGTCAAGTAATGCAACTTCGGTTTACTTGTATGATTTCTCATTTGTAATCGATTTTTAAATTTACTGAAAAGTTATATATACAGATGTAAAAATTCCTAGCAATATTTAGCCCTCTCTATATAATTTTTCTAATCTTTGTGTACAACGCTTAATTGTGTTCATGTCTAGTACTCTAACAAGTAACTAACGGCTGGCTGTATATGCTAGATCCATAATATTTTGTTTGAAGTGTAATTATTAAAAAAATAAATATTTATTTAAGTCATATTTACCTAATACGATTGCAAAAAAATACAAAATGAAGAAATCTAAAAAAAAAAATCAAAGTGTTTTTTTATATATTACAAGTAAATAATAAAACATGAAAATAAGTTGAGGATCTTTCGTAAAGTAACTAAACATTTTTTACAAAACTGAAAAAACAAAAAAAGAATTATCTTAGAAAGTTAAAATCTTTCTCATTGATATCTATAATCCCTTTCTAAGAATTTCTATCAAGATTATTTCAGCATTAATTATTTGACCATTTTATTAGTCAGATTCTCAGAAAGTTTCAGAATGGAAAAATGTATAGAATTCAAATATTAAAGACTCACTTCGTTCTCCTCAGAAGATAGTTTTTGAGCATAAGCTCGAAATACATTTGTTTATAAATACTGCACAGAAATACTAAAGTTAGAAAAATTCACAACTTATTAAAATGCCATCATCTAGTTTACTCCTATCGCAAGCCTACAGGGAAGAATATAAGTACAAATAATATTAAGTATCAATACTATGATATTAAAACAGAGGATATAGTGTAGCTACAAGCAAGTTATTTATATAATATAAGTAATGTAGTATATCCCTGCAAATCAAATATTCATAGTTTCACAAACAGCGTACTATTACAACAAAACTATTTTTTTTTTTTTTTTGTGAATATCTATTATTTTTTTAAATTTCTGTTCACTAAAACGTCAACAAAATTTATAATCAATTTATAATGAAAAATCCATTTCATCTTATGCAATGGATGCAATTTCATCTTTTGCAATGAAGGCATAAGATGTAATACGTAAGGTATAATACAGTTGCATAATTTTGATACTTTTACTGAAACTTTTTTTTGAACTTTTATCGAAATTTTTCTTGTTACCTTTTTATTGATTCCATTTTGGAGCAGTAGTACCTATATAGTGACAGATCCTGCAATTTTGAACCTTATTCGAATTTCAAAGACAATACGGTCTCACAAGCCAGTGAAATAATGCTTAACTCTTGATGTCAAATTTGAATTTCCTAAGCCAAAAACTATGGCGATTATCTCTGAGAAAATTCAGTTTCGAACTTGGAAACTTTTCTTTACCTAACGCAGCATAGTATATATGGTATGTAACCGAGACATAACTAAAAAAAACTGGAAAATATTTGTAATTTAGATTTGATTTATTATTGCAATTTCACAAAATTGGTATCGATGTAAATGATGACCGTGGCAAGTTTATTTCAACTCACAAAATGATGAAACGAAGTGATTAAAACAACTATTTACTATCTACTAACAATTCTTTACTATCTTATTTACTAAATTTCTTATATTAGGCTATAATATTTTTTCCCTGAATCGATTGATTGTCATGAAATTAATATCCCAGGAAAATTCTATTGAGTTTTGGTTAAAAGTTTTGCTGGCTGCTTCAATGCCTGCTTCAATGTTAAACGAGCCTTATACATTTTCAACGCTATTTTGAAAATTACTACATATTTCTTAAAACGTTTTTCACTCCCTAAAAGAAAGCTATCTTACTTTATAAAATCAGACCTAAATGCATAAATGCGTACAAAGTTTTACTATAAATGGGAAAAATATGATTTGTAACAGTACAATGTTTATACAAGAGCAAAGCTAACAATCTAAAATTTTAGATTCCGAGAAATCTGTACTCATATTTTTAATACATTTTAAATTATTTACGAAAAAAATTGCAAAATTTCTACATCCGATGAATAAGTCCAATTTTATGAGAGACCGCATGACATAATTTTTTTTTCTTTATAAATTTACACTTCGTGAAACACGATCTTTGACGATTACTATATAATCCCAGTTGGTTTTTTTTCTGATAAAGATTTTCTTTCCCTTGTTATAAAAATTGACGTTAGGAATTTTTAATCAATTTTTATTTTTTATAAGTAGTCATCGTTTGCAAGTAAAAGAAATTTAAATTTAAGGAAAAGGTACTATTTTTTTCATGCAATAATTAATACTCAAAAGTTGAAATTAAATAGTGCCTATTATTGATTTATTTAATGACTTACTGATGAGCACTCAGTCTTAACTTTTTTGATGAGTTTGATGAGGTGGATGATATTCTTATGAATTATTTTATGAGAATCATAAAGTACCCTGCTTTTTGAAGATCGTTTATGTAAAAAGAGAGTTACGAAACACCTGATCGAAAAATCGTAGGTTATTAATTTGCTCCGCCCAATTCAATAATAACTGTTTGGCTTCATTGCATTAGCTATTGAAATACAGAAAAAATATGTGTAACTTAATCTATCTTTCTTATATATATGGGGTTTTACTGCTATTTCTATTTATTTTATTATCATATCAATTACTGTTATTTGGATTCTTGATTACTTACTGTTGAAACAGCAGTTGCATCATCTTTTTCGGCAATCATGTTTGAATGTCACGAATAGATAGACTTATAGATAAATCTTATAGCTGAACTGGCATTTCAAAATTTAACACTGGTTAATATGCTTAAACAAAATTTCATCTATCTAGCTTTCTTATAATTCATTAGCTTTTTATCATTTCCATGGAATTAAGCGATTAGACAGAAATATTATCATGAGCTGATTTCTTACAAAATTTGATTGAAATTAATATTTTGATACAAAAATCACATAACACATTCCATCCTTAATTTGCTAAAATCTTGAAGACAATTTATTTGAAGACTATAATATTTTAACCTGTGTAATTCGTATATGAACGAGTAAAAATGCTGAATCTAAATAATGTTTCAGCTCCATAAATATTACCTTTCTGTATATTTTTTAAATAGATAATTTGAATTTCATGTACCGAATTAAATATTATTTCTATAATTTTTTTAGAATTGATATTTTTATTTTTGCAATTTTACTAAGCTGAATATTTGCTTATATCATTGAAATAATTAATATAGTGTCGAGTTCTAGATAAAAATAAAATTCGTATTGCTTTTATTATAATAATAATGGTTTCAAATGCAGACTAAAATAGCCTATCTGATTAACAATCTTTCTACGCCTGAAAATAAAATGATATCTTTTTAATAATTATCTTCCTTTAATAAAGCTTAAAATGTCATTACCATATTCAAATCTCGAATATTAGAATTAAGTAAAAACATAGGTTATACAATGTATTTCAAACATAATAAACATATTAATCAATGCCTTTGAAACATAATAAACATATAATTAATATAATAAACATATTAATATGTGACCTCATTTTTTATGAGCAGTCACCTAAGTAGTGTGGATTAAAAAGTTGTGGGGATGCATCATTTGAAAAATTAATTAACTTTTAAAATTTGAAAATGCATGCTTATATTACAGATCAACATGAATCGAATTTGATTATTTTTGCGAAAGTTCTATCATTAAAAACTAAAACAAAATGTTTCAAATAAACAATCTTACTAGCAAAAAATTAATAAACTCTCTTAATAAACAATCCTCAGTGGATGGATTCTTTTCAGATGGAGTTTCTCGTAAACAAAATTAATTATATCTTAAAAACTAGTGCAAATTTCGGAATAAAATGAGATACACATATAAAAAATTATTCTGTATCACATACTTGTAGAAAAATTTTGGTTTCTCGGTCAATCAGTTTGTCAGAAAGGATAAACCTATTTTTTGGAGATACCTTCATCGACATTTTGAGAAATAGCATCAATAGATAACAAAGCTACAAATATTCCATTATGTTTTGTTGATGGCTGTGAACTACTCATTCTAGAGCTTAATGATTTATGCTAAGAGAAAATGATAATACACGGAAACGTATTGCTTAAAAATATAGTCTTCAGTTTTAAGGAAAGGGAAAAAATACTTCTAAATCAGCTTATAGTATCAAAGGATAAATTGCTTTATTTGTCAGAAGTTAAACTGATTGATGTAAATTAGGTATAATTTTGACACGAAAATTCAATTATTGTTACGGGGGCTAAGTAATTAATTTGTAATTATATTTAATAAAAGCATAACTGAAGTCAAAAGAAAAAGTAAGCTCTAAAAAGTACAAAAATCAACTTTCAGTATTGTTACAAAATCTTTACGTTATTCTATGATATTCATAATTTCATGCAACATCGTGGAGATATTTTTCAATATCTTGAGCTAATAACGAATAAATTTTCCTTCTTTTCTAAAAGGAACTAACACGAATCAATTGATTATAAATCAGAAAAGAATCTTAAATGAAAGTAGAAACATGAATATAGCACAATGTGATGAGTTTCTCTTCATATAACCACATATTTAAATATTTAATATTTAGAATGCTATATGATTGTAAAATTTATACGATTATAAATAGCAAGACATTTATCCATCTGTGAACATATGAATCCATCAACAAGACATCAATAATTATATTAGCTTGTTAAAGAAGATTCTTATTTAGATCAATTAACTATTCATACTTTTGCCTGTACTGATAAATCTGTACTGATTTTAAAATTATATTTAGACAGATAATGATACAGAAAAAAAAATCAGGACTTCTTCACTGGAAATTCTTCACTGATAATGTCTCATCATGGTTGCTTTTATGCTACTTCTCACAAAATTGTTTTTATTTATTTTTATCTTTTAAAAGATGTCAAAGATATGTCTCAACTGAGTTACCATTATCATGGTTATGACTTTATAAAAGCATTTGTACTTGGACCCAGACCAAAAATAAGTGGAATTGTAATCTAGCAAAGAAAAGGAAATGAGTGTTCAATGAACTCCGTTTTACAGAAAGAACATAGATTGATTTTAGAAGTTTTACAAGAAAAACTTCAGACCTTTCTATTTCGGAGTAATGGTTTCTATAACTTTTGTTCCTAAAACTTTTTAAGCGTTTGTCAAGAAAAAAATAATGCCACACAAAAGAAAACAGTTAATATATTAAAAAATTTGGCTATTAACTTTTATATTTTTTTTCAATGAGTTAGCTAAGAGAAAAAATATATTCTGTTCAATGAGTTCTGAATGATAAGCAGCATTGAATTCTATATGAATGCATCATATTATCGGCATTTAATGCTAATTTCATCTTAAATCATCATTTCATTTTAAAAAGGATTTTAATTTCAATATATGTAAATTTAGTGTTTTTATTTTTTGCATACTTGTAGATTGCACCACAATCCTTATGAGTTTCGATACATATATTTAATCATTTTATAAATTAATTCCTTACTGAGAGAGATCATTAGGATATAAGGATTAAGTAAATTCTTTTCCAACTATTGCAACTTTTTTATGTTTGTAAACCTACAGATGTATCAAAAAATATTGCAACAGCATTAAATAATATTTTATAAGAAAAATTGAAAAACAATGCCAGAATTAAAAAGATTTTTTTTTATAAAATTATATCAATTTATTTTGGCAAATCTGCATTTATATTATACTTAATTTATAATTTAAATAATAAAGATAAAATTTGAATAATTTTTTGCGGAAGAATTAAACTATATAAGTTAAGTGTTCTAGTTTTCCATCCTGATTTATTATCCTGATTTATTTCCTTTGAATTTGAAATATTCGAAAGGTTTTGAAAACAAAAATCAAATTCAAACATATGACTTCTTTTTCACTTCTTGAAATCAGCAATAAAACGTATAAGCAAATAAAGTTTGAATTATTAATATGCTAATTTGAAAAATGTATTAGGTAATTTAATGCTATATATATATATATATATATATATATATATATATATATATATATATATATATATATATATATATATATATATATATATATATATATATATATATATATATATATATATATATATCGTTAATAAAAACATAATTTATAAAAACTTATGTTCAGCCATTTTTCTACATAAAGTTTAAATGCCTTTCAAATCAATATTAATGTAAAAATTAGTATTATGTAAATATTTAGAAGGTTGTTTATGGATAACTTTAAAAGATTAAATGAAGTAAAAAGAGTTATATGAAAATTTTGTTTATTCTTAATTTAACTGAAATAAAGAACACTCGAGACATGGTGGCTTGTTCTCGTTACTCTTTTGGTCAGATTAACGCTATGGGACCTCCCTGCCTATGTCGGCACGTACCTCCTTTGAGAGGAGTGATATTACGATTCTTAATAGTCAGCACAAGTGATCACTGCACTTGTTTTGTAGCTACTTACAAAATATTCATCAGATCCGCATCGTTTCGGGCCATACGGGCATAGCACCGATGCTGGAATCGTATCTAATAAACTTTAAAAAGCATAAATACAAACATTAATTATTAGATTTCATGTGCTTATTGCAAATATCAATCATCATCATTTAATTAGAAAACTAATTTTAATAAAGATTTTTTATATATTTATTCTAAGTATAATTTTTCATAATATATCTAAAAAAGAAGCAAAGCTGTATTATTGATTTATGAGGACGATATTTTCATCTATGATTTAATCATAAACGTTATTAATAAAAATAGCCATTTTGCTCTTCAAAATGAGGGAAATATTGGTTTTCAATAAAACTTCATTTATGCAAATGCCATTATCGGAGTAATTTACATCCAGAAAGAAGTAATTTATTTTACGTAACGAGCTCTGTCTGGAAAATTATTCTTTGAATTCTGACAAAAGTTTGTAAAAAATAGGAGCAAAACAAAAAGAAATATATATATAATTCTTTTTTTTAAAATCATAATAGAATGAATCCTGTTTTTTGTAATTGTCTTGGAGTTTATCTTATTTATCACTATCACTTTATTTTTGAAATATCTAGAAAAATTTTCAACTTATATTTTTTCATCATAAATATCATTTTTAAAGATGTTGAGAAGAAAAATATTTTTATCGGTTTTTCAGGAAAATAAATACAATAAGTAAAACTCATTTCGCTAATCTTCTTTTTTTTATTATTTCGTGCAATGATGAACAATTTTGGAAATTTATCAAATCGTTTATAAAACATGGGCATACTACAAATGATTGTAGGGTATGAAATTCTTCAATGCATTCTTTGAGAAACGCGTCAAATTGATTTATAATATTAATACAGAGAAATGCTTCAATTAATATAATTATTTATACCAATAATTGAGAGTTTCTAAAAAAGTATTTTTTTAAATGATTTCAATTCTATTTTCTAATACACTGACAACAAAACTATAGTATTTTTGAATACAAAACAATAAAGAAATGCACCATTAGAACCCCCAAACTGTAGAGAAATGCCATTTTAATGCCACCCTATTTTGCTTCTATGCATTTCCAAACCTGATGGAATTAATAATGATAAAAAAAAAAATGGGTGGATGGTCTATCATAACTTTCTTATAATATGAAAAACTTTGTGAGATCTTGGAAGAATGGAATGCCCTGATTTGTATTCTTGAAGAATTGAATTCTAGAATTGTAGATTCAGAATCCCAACATGAGAGTTGTGCAATTGTTAGTGAAGTAAAAATAACGGTCCTTATTATCTTTTTTTAGTCTCATGGCATTGGTGAATAATGGTTATGAAACAATAATCTTTAAAGAAAATAGCCTTTTTATTAAATCTAGCTTATTTGCCTATCAATTGCTGGCAAACGGTTACTAACAACTACCAGAAAATCGCACATTTATTTTGGATATTTTTTTCTACCAATTGAAACTCTATTTTAACATAGTACTACCGAAAGTACTACCGCAAATTATGACTTTACATACTAAATTTCATTGATTTATATCATTGAAGTTTTTTTTAATGCCGTTAAAGGAATTCGAAAACGCAAATCTATAGACGGACAACATTCCGATAGAATTTTGTTCAAAATTTAATAAGAACCTACACTTTAGATGCTAAACTTTTGAACTAATTTTAATTTAATGAAATTGCTATGTTTTTGAATACCCTTGTTTGCATTCATAAAAAATTACAAACCAATCAAGCGAACCCCTTTTCGAATGTAGTTCAAATTTTGGTTTGGTACATTTTAGATGTTAATTCTGTGCATGCAATTTTATTTATCTAGCTATCTATGTTTTGAAGGTATCGTGTTCATTTGTATCTACAGATATTTGTTTATACAGAGATTTTCTCTCAATGGATTTTCACTGAAATATTGATAGAAACGTAGAAATATGCTATGAAATTTATAAACCTAATCTTATGCATATAGCTGAAAGATGATTTGAGTTATCGTGTTCATAGTTAGAAGGAACTACAAATAGAAAGGCATAGTGCTAAAAATTTGATTTTTAGACTCTGATGAAATCTCTGAGTTAAACTTTCGAATGCGAATATTCTCTTCGTATAGATTTCGTGCATTAGAAAGTAAAAAAACACTAGCGAATAAAATAAACGTAAAGTAAAAATGTTTTATTTTCTTTTTACTTCTTCCTTCTAATTGAATGTTAAAAAAGCCGACTTGGACATTTTAAGTTAGGTATAGAATTCTCCAGCCGGTTGCCTTAATATTTTTTGTATTATTTTTCACATATGCGTTAAGGGGAGAGTGGACTCTATTAGACACTTTCGGGAATTATCCAATTAATGTTACGGAATTTCTATGCATATGCATTTAAAATATAACTGCGTGAAATTTCTTAAACGCATTTTAGGACGAAATATATTATTTTTTAAAGTAAAATATATATAATTTTTAAAAAATTCAAAATATTTCAGGCGACTTCACTTTAATTTTTTTTTTCTTATTACCGAATTTAAATTTATTTGGAACAAAACTAAGTCGAGACTATCATTTCGAGAAAGTTTATTAAGTTATACTTTTTTATCTCTTAACCCTTAAAATATTTATTTTATTGAATAATACACTCTATAACATTATTTTTATTGAATTTAAACATATATTTTGGTGATGAAACGATAAAAATAAAATTGCATGTTTTTGTCCATTTTTGCTTATTTTAAAGTCCATTATCCCCTCAAAAAGTTCATAATCGAATGTATGTAGATTTTGTTTCCTTTTGTAGTATTATACCACTTACAATTCATAACTGATGTGCACGATAAATATGATTGATTAAGAATATAACGATAACAAATTATTTATATGCTTACGAATTTAGAATTGGGGATTTTTATGCTTAACCACTTGTTCTTCCTTGCTTTTAACTTCCACTATACGAAGTATAGAAGAAGAATCGTAATCGTCCAAAAATTCGTGATTCAGATTTTGAATATCCTCAATATTTCAAGGCTCCTGAGACCAAAAACTCATTTTTTGGCATTATATCTATCTGCGCGTTTGTGAATAAGATAGCGCTTTGAATTAACAGGTAAAATTTTTTATTTGGAATTATTTTTAAATTTGTATATACTTATCAAATTTCTATCGAAATCCATTTACAGGAATTTAGGCTGATTGGCTGCCCGAGTACAAGTGAATCGACACCTGCAACACACAAAGACCTTGGTAAATACAATTTAATACTTAGGTTCAACATCTACAATATGCGTAGATACGTATCAAATTTTCAACCAAATCTATCATACGGTTGACCATCAGTCGATCTGAAATTTCATATGCATCTAAGCACAACAACTCATACACGCAATGATTTAAATCAATGGTATTCGGTATGTTATCTTGTGACAACAACTATAATTTTATGCAAATGTTTGTGTCAATCAGCCGGCAAAAATTGTGTTCAATATTTATTTTATTAATTAAGCAAATTGCTAGATTCATATCAAAGATTTATATTTTATAACTACTGTTCTCCAATGCCATACAAGGTATTCGCTATCTTACCCGAGGTCCTCAATTTCATGCCGATGAAGGGGAATAAGACCCTTTTCGGGGAGCATGAAATAAAGTTTCAAGGAGACTACCCTCGTTTGAAACAAAACATTTTTGGGTTGTCTTTCTTATGGAATTATTTTTTGTACTGATGTCTGCAGAAGAAAATTTTAGTTCCGTCTTTCTTACTTAGAATCTGAGATATATCCTTCTTGTTATATAAAAACATGTATATGTATCTGTACATGTGTTAATCTGAAGACTGTGCACAATTAACATTGATTATTTATAATCACGTCTAAACTTATTAGTGATTTATCGTAATCTGTAATTAATCATCATTAATGATTATGATTAGTCACCCGTAATTATACATAATTGTGAGTTTATTGCATTTATCCTGACATATGCATTTCTTTTTAATGACGAAGACATTAGTATTAATATTGAGTAGGTCACTCTCAAGAATGTTTTCACCATCTTCTTTAATATTGTCTTAACCGAAGATAATCAATTTAATGACTGTCAGGAAAGTATATGCTGCATTTTGTATAATCACTACAATTAATTTTTATTTTCTTTGCACATTGCCGGGGCTGCCGAGCTCTCTCAATTTCGATTCCGCGCCTCGGAAGAAAAGTAAGGCGGAAACTGCCTTTTCATTAGCAAGTGAAATAATTATTATGATACCAAATTTAATTTTTAATAAAAAAAATATAATTGGCATTCACTCATGGACATAAGAGACAAAACCAATATAATAAAATTTAATACAAAAACGACATCATCAAACTCCCATCATCAATGCGCACCGTCTCTCCCCGTCATTCTCCTCTCCACTTCCCTTCAGTTCGCTTGCTATTTCATTTCTTTTCCAGTACCCTCACATACATTTACAGCATAATTTTGCCATTAATAATCTTATCTTCTAATATTATTCAGTTTGACTTTGTTCTAATGTGGTACAGTAGTTTCTGATTTGCTAGCATGTTAGATAATTATTCCGAATTCTTGTGTTCAAAAGATACATTAAGTTCAAATATAAATAAAATGAGGAGCGCTTACAAATATTAAAATACAATATATGTCTTTTATTCTATAAATCAATGGCGCATGGAATATTCCGTATATAAAAGCATGCAAATAATTAAATAAGTAAACTTTTACTAGATTTGTTTCTTCGAATTACTAGATATAGATGATTGTCTGAAATATAAGTATTCGCTTTTTTATCTTTTATTTCAATGATTATTGAAATAAATCAGAAGCAGATGATTATTTTTGTAGATCTCTACACACTAAATCTTCCAGACAGATCATAAGATATTCCAAAGTCTTTTTTACACAAAGAAACCAATTTCCATCATGAAGCCGACATTGGTTACTTCTTTTTACCGAAAAATTCACATATAAGTTCTTTTCAAAAATACATCGCTGATGAAGGCATGTGTTTGTCCTTGTTTTATTAAGTGTTGGGCATGCTAAGAAAATCTGCAATGACATAACGTCTGAGATCAAATGAAATGAAAGGCAATCAATAACATTCAAAAATTTGCTTCTAGATTCTTTTTTTACTCTGCCTGTAAATTCTTCTTTAAAAATGTAAGCTTTAGAATCTTTAATTTCTGGAAAGTGACATTTCACAGATACTAACTTTCATCTAATAAATATCTCAATTTGCTTGAGTACCAAATAATTCCTCTTTAACTCTTCTTTTCAAAATCAAATTTGTTCAAACAAGTCGATAACTCCAATCAGCATTTTTTTATTGCCTTCATTTCTACTTACCATAAGAGAAGAAATTTTTACTTTAGAAAATCTTCGAATGAGCTTTGACATTCAATTCTTATCTCGATGTTTAATTTGTTCTTTGAAATTTGTCTAAAGAGTTCAATTTTTATCCTCTTGACCAGTTGCTGTCATTTCCTTTCTTTCTAAGCATAATTAAAAAGGGTTCAATGTAATCTGAGAGAAACAGGGCGGTAATGCTCTCTTCAATCACCGGTGAAGAAATGGGGAAGAATGGTATCAGATTGTTAAAGGACGTTCACAGTAGCAGGCATACTGTTTTAAAGGAGGATGTCAGTTATAATTAAATGTCTACCTAATAGTGTAAGAAGAGCATCGAAGAGAATTATATTTTGTTTCAAATGCATCTGCTTACTTGTTCTAGCATAAAGAAAAACATTTAAAAAAGAATACGAAATGAGGGGGTAAAAAATTAATTTTTATGAGAATATATTAAAAAAATAATAATACATATTAACTTCATAAATACGAACCATAAAATATCTGGAGATTCTTTCATACTTTTATTGTTTTTTTTGAAATATGCATTTTCTGTTTTACCAGATATATTCATCTACACTACATTATATTTCTTACAAAGTAATAATATTGTTATTATATATAGTTGAAATAATATAATTGATTTTAAAGGATTCGAATTTACAGCAAAGATTTAATATTTTATATAAACGCATATTGATTTTGGAGGAACATATCATCAGCTTCTGACATGTAAAATTTCATTGGTATTCTTCAAGCTAAAAGTAAAAACTGTCATATTTTTTGTCACTTTTTCACATATTTTGGTGTCTTTTGTAGAATTAAAAATACTGCAAATAATATATCGGCAGGAATTATAAATAAAGGACATAAGTTATATCGTTCTTTCGCAATTCCTAATTTTATAGGAAAAAAGATGTTACATCAAAGATAAATTAACTTGCATTCAATTTTTATTTCTTATAAATTTTAGTGCTTTGATCTTAAAGATAATTAAATTCTTCTTATTATTTTGTAGTGTTGTTAAAATAATGTTTAGGAAAGCTCTAAGTTTATCTTATAGCCATTATTTCTTACTTGAATGTCATTGAGAAAATCCTTTAAATTAGTTATTGTTTAGAGTCAATAGGATTTCATAAGATACGCAATATCAAAACTTCCCCCTAAAAAACATATTTTAGCAAGAATTTTCTGAGCATGGTACTCGGCGTCAGATTTCATTAGGATTGAATAAACGCAGTTTTTCGACAAAAATAGAAGCCATTTTTAAATTGTGTCCATTTTCCTTGATGTTCAAATACATCATATCAAACTTTCAATTTTTAAGGTAAGTTGTTGAGGTTGAAATAAATTTACTATGCACATATATAATAAACATTTGCTGTAAAAGAAAAAGAAAACCAAATTGCTTAGTTTTATTATATAGACAAAGAAAACTTGGTGTAAATATTTAGAAGATGTTGAATATTTTCTATTCATTTGTTATTTTTAAGTCATGAATGTCTATACAAAAGAATTGGAGATGGTACGGTCTGGACAAAGTTGAGTGTAGTTTTTATCTGTCGATCTATGATATTTAAAAGGAAAGAAGAGATGTTAAAAAGCTTAATTAACCTGGCAATGAAAAATATTAATGTTATCTGAGCTTGAAAAGACTATTATATTCATCGAAATATAATACTTGTATATTAATTTGATTAATTAATTAATATTCTATTCTATAAAACTGCCCATAAATTCACTAAACAAATATTAAACCCTGCCGAACACATTTCAATTTATTTTGTTTACTATTGGTGCCTGGTGTCTACCATTGATTTATACGTATTCGATTTATTCTAGGATAAATATTACATTTCAAAAAAGATTTTTTTAGTATAAATTTCTTAAAAATCTATTACACATTATCATATTTAAAATTCTCGTAAAATTGGCAATAGTTTTTCTGTGTCTGTTAGAAGAGCATAAGCTTAATTCATCATTATTTATTATAATCATATTAAAATAGAATATCATTTATAATCATATTAAAATTAGAAAATGGCTTTTTAAATTTTCTAAAATGACTTTTGAAACCATATATATAAAATTATCCTCAATAGCTTTTCTATTCTGATGTATTCTGATGATAATTCGGTGTGTGCCAAAAGTGGCCTTACACCGGTAAAAACTCATAAATAAAATTTTTTAAAAAATAGAATTTAAATAGCTATTAAAGGACTGGCTATTCATTTTTTTCATTATCTTGTGTACTATAAGCTAAAAACAGCCAAAGGGAAAAAAATAGTTTTCTATAGAAATAACTTTTCTATGGCATGTAAATGTGCGTATATTAAAATAGCTCGTTGCCCCTTTGCTATTTGTTTCATATCAATTTGAAGTGCATCCTCTCGGAACGTATAATTACCTATAAGTATTAAACCAGGCTATAAAATGAATCCCAGTGGAAGTTTTAGCATCCTTCTACATTCACTTTTGTTCAAAAATTTTGTGCTCGCCTAACTTTTGAATCTGAGCAGCAAAGCAATTTATCTCGAAATCTGAACAATTCTTTCCAAACGGACGGTCTCAAAAAGTTTTCCCAGCAACGATTACCCCAAAGCCTAACAAAACTACTTTTAAGAACAACAAGTCATCCAGTCACCAACAAACAAGAAAAAAAAAAAAAGGAAAAATGAGTTTCTCTTGTACTTGGACGCCCGATCATGCTCTATTTGAGACAGTATTTTATTTATTTATTTTTTTATTTTCTTTCAAATAATTTTTTGGAGCGAGAACAAATACATAACAATAGAACAGAAATATAATCTTTGGACCATTTTTCGAACTATAGTTCATTCGAACTAATGTCAAGTATCAAATTACTTAGTGTGATTTGATTGTTTAAAACACTTTTTTCTTTTTTGATTTCTGGAATTATATTGTGCAAAGAAGACACTAGAAAAAAAGATAGTTCATTATTAAATAAAATTTTAAATCAAGAAAAAAAGAGTTATGCATTTGATTTAAATTTAAAATAGTTATGCAATGTTTTGTTATTCTAAAATATAATTTACATACAAATGAAATTATTTTATATAATTATTGGGTACATATGAAAATTTATTTTTATATATTTAAAATTAAACAAACATTGTGCAATTCATTTATGTATGAAAATTAAAACTTATTGTTCCTTCGATTAAAAAAGAAAAATACTTATAATGAAGTATTTTGAATTTCCTTTAATTAAATAATATTTCCTAGCTTAAAAAAAAAGAAAATCTGTCAGATCAATATCATAATCGCAACAACTCAAATAAAAATATCTAACATTTTTATCGTGTGATATTTCATCAGTATTGAATTCGGTAACTACCTGAAAATGAGAAATAAATTTAAATAGGAGAGTGTAAAATCAAATAATAAACTATAAAAAAAACTTACCAATGTTTTTCAGAAGAATTATTGAAATTCTATTAAAATTTTGAATGCATATATTTAAATTTAATAGCTATCAATATATCTAAATAATTCATTCAACATTAAATAGTATTTATTATAGTTTAAATAAACAGGTAAATATCTCGAAAAATTAAAAATAATAATTATCCTAAAAGCTTATTAAAAATTACTGTTCAAATATTCAAATAATTTAAATTAGATTTCATGACACAATACTAAATTAATACTACAGAAATCCGAATTTTCAACGGAGTGTACTATAGTGAATCAATATTAAGAAATTTTGAATCACACGCGTTTCAAATTTATTTACAAATAACATTTTGTGGTTAAAAAAAGATATCAAATTTTTTTTTATCATGCATCTGACCTATGGGAATCATTTTGACTATTTATTAATCATCACAGCATATTTTTCAATTTAAATCAGCTTTCTGTGCAGTTTTTTCGTAATTAAACACTTAGACAGACATTGAATACTGTGTATTTTCCTCATGTGAGGAAAAAAGGAAAAAAATATAAATAATAATTCCTTTTGAAATATTTAGTAAAGAGCTTAAATGTAGAAATATATATAGAAATATAAAAATGTGAATAAAAATGTAGAAATTTTTCACCCAAGGGAGATATTTCAAATATTATTTACATGAAAAAACATTGCAATTAGTGTATGAATCAAATGTATATAATTCTTTATTTTCCCATTAAATAAATTGCATTTTTAAAAAATATATTTCTATAAAGTGTAAATAAAAAGTTTCGCAAAAAAAAAGCGAAAAAATATTTTAGGAAATTAATGTTGTAATTAAAATTGATGAAAACAGTATACAAAATTTCAATTCTGTCAAGTAAAGAAAAAAAATTCCAAATAAAGTATAAATTTTGAATAATTTCTACTATAGATTATGTAAAACTAGTGTTTTACATAATCTATAGTAAGAAACAAAAAAGAAATAGTTTTCAAACTATTTTTGTATGTTTCATTAGAATCTTTATACGTTTCATTAGAATCTTTATACGTTAATAGAATAATTGCTAAATTAAATAATTTTCAAGATAAGATGAATCAAATTTATTATATAAAGATATACTTCATATTTATATGTATTTTCGTTCTAAGGAAAGCCTATAATACGTGAAATTTAATTCACTTGTAAAATATTTTTTTGATAAAAGGAAGACATATTATTTAGCATTGCCGTATTTCTCAAAATAATGAACAAGGAGCAAACCAAGAAGTCTAAAATATTTCAGAATTATATCATACAGAGAAATAATGCAATATTTTCTGGAGAAGACAATTTTTCCATGTATGCATGAATAACACGAAAAAATGTCAGTGCGCTATTTATATAGACATGAAATTTTTCTGGAATATTTTACTCCAAAATGTTTGAAATTTTTCGTTGTCATATAAATTCCTTTTAACTATCGAAAAAACAATTAAATGGTATATATATAACACTAAGAACTTCATACTCTTAAATTTTATCAATTTTAGAATTTGGAAGAAATTAGTTTCAAAAGGCTAAAATAGTTAAATGAAGATTTTTCAATGATATAAACTTTTATTAAAGTATTTCTCTATCATCAAATTTAGAAATTCTGAAATATCTCATGTCATAGTAAAAGAAAATATTATGCTGAATTTTGATAAAGAAAATTATGTTCCTACAATAGGGCTTAAATGATTAAAATTCAGCGAAAAAACGGAGTCTTTCCGACTCCGACAATATATAGAAATAGAATACATTTTGATGACAACTATGAAAATAGTATTTTTCAAAAAAGCAGCTATTACATTCCATAGAATTAATTTGATCAATTTTCTTGCAGTTTTAATGCTAATTAAAGTCAGTGCCGGGCAGAAACAACATTCATTTATAGTTCCTTCCCAATGAAGGAGATGCATCTTTTCTGAACTAATATTATTAATATTAGTTAAATATTATTTATAATTTGTTAAATGCTATTACAGGTAATCTTATAAGACTACTTTTTAAAACTGTTCTAATTATCTTAATTGCTTTTAAATTGGGATTTCGCTGACTATATTCATAGGTAATGCAGGAGTTGTAGTTAATGAATGCTATTTATATAGTCAGAAGTTTTAAATTACATATTGTATATGCTTGGGCGTCACTGTGTATAAAAATATTATCGATCATTTTTAATATTGTTTTCTTTTAGAAAGTGACTTGAAATTTTTCAATAAATATATTCATAGAGCAAGCAGATTTTTCAACGTTTAGAAAGACGGAGGTAAAATCAGAAATAATTCTGATAACTGAGAAATAATTAGGTCACAGCAAGTTTTGAAAAATGTTTTCAATTCAGATTTCCACAGATTTTTAAAGACTATAATTGATACATTTTCTTATCTAATAGGTGAAATTTTCTATATTAATATAATTTACAGTCTATTTTCAATAACTCCTTATATTTTTTTGTAATTCATGCATATACAATTTGGTGAATCCTGAGAGTATTAGTTCCAAGTATCTGTGTCTATGAAAATATCAGTAAATTTATTACTTTCTATTATTTACTATAATTATGTTATTTACTGTATTACTATGTAGATATGCCTAATCTCATCCGACTAATGATTGATATATCTGTCACTTTATTTATTCAATATTTATAATTTTATTATCAAAGAACTTTTTATAAATTTCTGAAACACTCTATTTTTGAATATAACGTTACATAATTTTTCGGGCATATTCGTTTTATTTTCGCATAAATTTTAATCTTTGGTTGAAACAAACTCTTAAAACTTGAAAAATTTAATATCCAGAAAAAAATGAAAAGTTTTTCTTACGTGCATTTCATTTCATTATTTCCAAGACATAAAGAGCAAATAGTTACCTCCACTCTGCTAATGCATCTAAATTGAATGATCATATTCGTTATGCACGATAAATGTCACCAAAGAGCACAGATCGGGTCATATCGCAAATAAAACGTCCCGTCATCATCCCATTATTCAAGAACAAATCATCATTATATTCCCAGCAGATGCAACATCCTGTTGATCAGGAATATTTGCAAGAAATAACATTAATATGATAAGTAAATAAATGTAATCTAATTCTATTTTTTTTTATTCTTATGATAATAGTTTTTATTTGCTCATAAATGAATATTTGCTATAACGGATGAACGAATTCCAGTTATAAAAGAGATTTTCAACGATTTAACACAGAAATCATGATCGATACTGACATTAAGAATTTCTGATATAATTATTTTTCAAAGTTTTTATCATTCCATTTTAATTCTTTTTAGCGAAATGATGCCAAGAAATAAGTTTAGTTAAGAAAACGCTTAAACGTGCATGTGATCAGATGTAAACTGTGAATAGAATTAAAAAAAAAAAAAATCAGAAAATAAAATTTATTCTTGAAATATTTTTTTTTTTATATTTACTTCTTATTTTTATTATTCATAGAAAATAATAGACCCATAAAAAATTGCTATAATATCAATATTTTCAGTATAATACTGTGTTCTAAACGCAGCATTATCTGTTAAAAAATTACCTTGGTTTATTTTAAACATTTAAAGACAGAATGCAGAAAATTTCTTGTAAATGAATTTTGAAACATTTCTTTACCATAATAAATTAAATAATAAGTCAATTTATTTAAAATTAAATTTAGTTTTCCTAATATATTCAATATTTTATACCAACTAATAGATAATAAATCTGTTTTGTTTCAACTTGATAATTAGATACATTTCTGAGTGTGTATTGCATGAAAACTCTTTTAATGTTTCACCCATTTGTATGGAATTTAGTCAGAATTCAGAAAATTTCAGTTTTTTCAAACTTTCTGCTGTTTGCTGGGGAGCCGTTCCACGCTAACATCATTCCGATTATCGTTTACTTATCTACAGCTGATCAGTGCGTATAGGAAAGACACCACCAAGAATCCAGATTAATAATTTGTAATTAAAATATCATCTCCAGATTATTCAGTAAAGCTTAATATTTGGTAAGCTGGTTTTCCAGTAAAATGGATTGTTGATGATCATGGACAAGTTAATCGTTTAAGAGAGTATGGAATGGAAACAGTAGGGAATTGTAAGCAGTTTCCACAGAAATGCCTGGGGGAACTGTACAAATTGAAATCTCCTTGTCTTAGTATCTAGAAGATTATTTAAACAAGGTGAATGCTTTCCAATGTATAGAGGACAACATAAAACTCAGAAATCTGGTATTGTTACATGTGTTTGATGTAATTCAGCAGATATATTTTGGCCTGTTAAATAATTTATGTTTTAAAAGGAAGATTTTTATGATTAGAAATCTGGAGATGAGAAACTGCTTATAATTTACTATTGACTTGACTGAATCCAATAGAATTAATGCCTTAATAGAATTAAACAAAGCTTAAGAACGCTGTTATTTTATTACACCTAAGCATTCTATTAAGGTTTATACATTACATGCATCGAAAAAAATATAAATAACAATTAGATATTTCTTAATAAATATTATTTTCCTTATCGTTT
Organism: Argiope bruennichi; assembly: GCF_947563725.1. Taxonomy (NCBI): domain Eukaryota; kingdom Metazoa; phylum Arthropoda; class Arachnida; order Araneae; family Araneidae; genus Argiope; species Argiope bruennichi. Next base: position 12,014,287 of record NC_079154.1, read on the forward strand.
TTTTGTATTTTATTGAAATACATAAATGATAATTATTTAAATCCTCAATGGATTTAAAAAAATAAATAAAAAATATTATTAAGTATGTATTGGCAGAATCTTATGTTATGGATAGAAAAATATTTTTCCTCTTTGTATATTTAAAAACATAATTTGTGCTAGTTGCAGTTATTTATTCTTGATTACTATATAAAAAGATTGAGAGTCCAATACTCGGTTTTCCTGAGGTTAAATAGTATATTTAATTTCTGTGTGAAAATCATAATTTCTGAAATTAATCTTTTGTAAAAATTTTGAAAATCTGCCTTCGTTACATCCATGCCATCTTATTCAATATCTACTCTTACAGAGAGGTACATTCACAAATTAAATAACTGAGTTGTATTCATATCCTGATTTAAATATTATCATTACATTATGGAGCAACAAAATAAAAGTTCAATATTTTTAAGTAAACATATTTCCAATTCTGTAGTTTAAATACTTTAAATAAATTTGAGAAATTAGTATGCCAAATTTAAACAAAATGTACCAGATTTTTCATTATGTTTATGAAATTTCTAGGGCAAAAATATCTATCTGTTTCAACTCAGAAATGACTAGCACATAGAGTTTTACGATAACTTGTAAGGATAAAAAGTTTTAAATGCAATTATTCTCTCGATAGATTGCAGTACAATCAGTTTGATTGGAGCAGTGTCAATACCTGCTTCTTCAGCTGTTAGCTTTGAAATAAAAAAAAGAGAGAGAAAAGAAAAGAAAGAGAAATTGGACAAAAATCTTGCAATTAAATGGGAAAATTGTCGTTATTTAAAACCGGAATGTGATTCTTTTTTAAAACTCTGATTTCAACTAGAAAATTCTTAAAGGATCATTTATTATGAATGTTCCATCATTATTTTTTTCTAAATTAAGTTTTACAAATAATTGGATCTGAGAAAAAAATAATATATCAGTACTTTTACAAAAACTTATAACTGTGTTATACTTTGTAAATTCAATTCCAATAAACCATTTTGAACAGATATTTTCGAAATTACTGAAAAAATATTTCCTTTAATTGAAAATAAAACTACAGAAAAGGTGATGAAACGGGAAAGGGAATGCATGGCAAATGCAGCTATCAGAAATATAGGAAAATAATCGAACACTTTCCAGTGATAATATCTTACTGTAAATAATATTCAAATTTGATTATCATAAAAGATTCAGCTTATTTTTTCTTTAATGGGGAATAATTATTTATTAGAAGCTAATATTCATAATTTTAGTTAATCATAACAGGCCGTTATAGGTTAGATAATGGCCTTAATAAAAGGAATTCAAATCAGGGGGAAGAAGAAAATAAAGATAATAAATGCTTCTCTAAAATATTGTTTGGTTGCATAGTTAATAAATTCTTGATATATTTCTTTCCATTTCATTTTGATATCGTTAAAATATCTCTTTACATAATTTTAGTTTTCATACTGGTTTTTTTCCCTTCTGATTACACGATATAATAGGGATAAGATTATCACATACTAATGCCTACAGTTCTCTAAAGATCAAGGGAATGTACTTGATTAATTCATATTCAATTGAATTCATTTAAATATGCAAATTTACTCTTTGAAATATTTACATATAGATTATTTCTTTGGGAGGCACATATACACGATTGCTATGTTGAATTCGGAGTGACTGTTATATGCTTAATTAAATAATTATGGAATTAATAAATGTATACTGATTTTCAGTTGTCTGTTTCTGGAAAAGAATTTTTCTTTTGTGACATAATTTAGGAATATATATATATATATATATATATATATATATATATATATATAGTAACCAATCTTAAGTAAGAAAAAGTTTGAAAACGATACTAAAATGAAAACGAAACAAAAACAGTTTCGAAATCGCAACTAAAATTTATAACCTATTTAAACTAAAACCAAAAAAAGAACTTCATAGTATTTAGAGAGCGCAATTGCAGCTACTTCTAAAACACAGATGAATTGATACAAAAGTATTAGAATCAAGTTAATAGGAAAAACAAAAATTCAAAAAAATTAAACAAAAAAAATAAAAAAAATATAAAAAAATATAAAGGAATCATTATTAGACAATGTCTGTATTTCCTCACAGAAAAAATCCCTTTCTTTGAATCCCTGCCTGAGGGTGACCCTTGAAAAAGTCTTCAGACCGGATTCTTTTTTATATTTTTTTTATTTTTTTGGTTTAATTTTTTTGAATTTTTGTTTTTCCTATTAACTTGATTCTAATACTTTTGTATATATATATATATATATATATATATATATATATATATATATATATATATATATATATATATATATATATATATATATATATATATATGGCATGCCTTTTACAAAGTGTGCTGAGACGACAGCGATATTTTGAAAGCAATATTACTACTCTGGTTTACCAAAGCGTATTTTGTTATTTTCTTTAATTATGTGAAAAAATATCCTATTAGCAAAGATATAATAAAAAGAATGATTAAATATATGTAGTATATCTCACATTAGTTACATTTTGGCAAGTAATCCTATTGAACACATTTGTTAGGTTCTATCAAATTGCTGTGGTATGATAATCCATAATACAAATGAAAAGATAAAGGTAAACCATATAAAGATAATAATTTTGAAAGCATACTTTTCTTAATTTATTAGAAAATGTTTTTTTTTATTTATCTAAATTATTGACTACTGTAAATCCAATTATAATATATTATAAATAATGAAATCTCGAAAAAATACTCCCTATTATTTGATGCCGACCTTATGGAATAAAATTTAATTAAACTTATAGATTAAGTTATCATTAAGTTTGGAAAATATAAAGAAATAAAACCCTGAATAAGCAAATATATACTATTTTAAAACATTTGAACATCTGTAAGTAAGGAAAAAATGATTACAAAATTCATTCCTTCAAACATGAAATATGTCGAGAAATAAGTTGAATACAGTTTTGAATTAAAATAAATTGGAAAAACTATATCGCTATATTTTTATAATTAAGAGAAAAATATCCACTTAAATGATGCTCAAATACATTATATAAACAACTATATGCAGCGAAGTATTGAATTTACTTTATTTATGACAAGATAATTTATTTTCGGAGCGTTTCGTCAAAATTATATTGTTTTCACCCTATATGTCTTATCTTAGATTAGAGTTTCCATTTTTTTTAATTCTACAGAAATTTTACTTCAAAAATACTTTTTTTTTCTCCCAAAATTCAGAAATATCAAGAATCGTTCTTATAATTTATAGCATGACTTATTTTTAAAAAAATAGTTTTTGCCAAATATTGTAGTTATATATTTAAGAATGCGAATAAAAGATTTAACACTAATTACATGCAAAATCAACTCAGAAACGCAGAGTATGCTTAATTAGGAACCTTCTTCCAAACTTAAAATAATAATTTTCAAAGAAAAATTTCTAAATCATCCTATTTGCAAATATCAACATCTGATAAATAAAAATGTATGAACTATTTAATATTTTTTTTTAATTTTAAATTGAAAGCTTGCTTAATTTGTTTATATATCTTTACATATAATTCGGTATTTTTTGTCTATGAACATATATTTGTTGATTCCAGAAAATTATATTCCAATTCATCGATGCAGATTTTAATCAATTATTTATTCCTTTTCATTTTCTGTTTTTTATTCATTGTGCAACAATGCTTGTAAAATAAAGATACAATTAAAAATTATTCTGAGGTATCCAAGTAATTTAGTATCTAAGTATAAAGGTAGGTAAAATGCAGTATTTTCTTAATTTCACTTTTCCGTGTTTAACATTTTCCTTCGTTTACAGCCTTTTTGTTTGTCTCAGGAGATTTTTAAGAGAGATTTTAGTCATTGAAAATATTTTGTCGCTGTTAACACTTTTCTCTCGTTTACACAATTATTTTGTTAGTTTTTTGAAAAGAATAAATGATTGTGCTAGACAATATATGCCTTTGAATAAATAAAAATTACATGATTTCAGTAAACAATTATAATGTTTATATTCATATTCAATTTATTAATCATCATTATTCCTTATAAAAAAATTCGGGATGGGGAACATCATCCTCAATGTAGAATTTATTTTGATTTTTTCTTTCACATATTAAGAATAAATTCATTCAAAAAACAAATAGACAATCATCATCACGCTATTTAGCAAATCTAATATCATATTTTGAAATACATTTAAAATACATAATGTTTCCTTTTTTTCATGGCATTTCAATATTTTTATAATCTGCAATAATACTAGCATTTTATAAAATTTACCATATGCCATGATATACTAAATTCGAAAGGAAAATCGCCTGAGCCCATTTTAACAAATTCAATCCATCAGCAGTGCTCATCAAATACCATCCTTAAATATGGAATCACCTTCCTAGAATCCCTTTTCCAAAAAAGAACAAATCTTGATTTGGAAAAGAGTCGAACGTGCTCTGACATTTGATTCTTATCTTAAAGACTCATTTGGACTTTGCTTCTTCAATGTATCAATTGGAAGTTCAACTTGAAATGCCCCTTTTTATCTGCTTGACCATCTGGTATCCCCTTTCCTGCTCCTTGGCGATAATTACAAAGATCCATAGTACTCCGAGAGAAAAGGAGCGGTAAAACCCTCTTTGATGGCCGTCTATGGAACGGGAAAGAAAGGGCGAATGAAACAATTGTCATCGAGAACCATTCAAGGACCTCGGGCAAGGGAATGCTTGAGTTTCAGTCTTTTCAATAGAAGTACATTTCTGGAATTGAATTTCTTCTCTTGATGGCAGAAGAAAATGAAATAGGAGAAGATGGAAGGAATATCAAGTTTATTTGAATTGTACTTTTAGTTTTGAAGTCTTCGAATTTTATGATATATGGGGAAGATAATTTTATTTCGAAAATGTTTCAAGAAGGTTGGAAAGGATATGTTTTAATATTTCTTAACAAATTGGAGGATGAAATGTAATTATATATATATATAATGGTAATTTATAATCTAATTTCAACTTAATTAAATTTCTAATTTTTAGCTTAATATAGCCATATTAACTACATTCTAAAATATTCTTTTATTTCCTGATTCTATTCCACTTTTTATATTTAATTAATGCAACAGAAGCTCTGTACAATTGTTGAGATCTGCCAGTTCCCATACTCCGAGTGAAAGGATCAAAATTCATCGAGCTAATACATTATTTTATTATTATAAAAGATCCTTATAATTCCTTTATCAAAATCGACACGGTTACGAAATCCCTATCAAATAATCTAATAATATCCTAGTATATAATCATGGCGATAAATCTTTCATTAGCTTTTCTTCATTTCACTCTTGTATCGTTCGGTGTGATGTGTCCCGTCGCTTCCGCTTGTGCATAAATTATGCCTCCCGGAATGGAATAAAGCAAGTTTAAAATTCGAAAGAATCTTCTCTGTCTTTGGGCACACGATATATATATATATATATATATATATATATATATATACATATATATATATATATATATATATATATATATATATATATATATATATATATATATATATATATATATATATATATATATATATATATATATATGTATATGTATATATATATATATATATATATATATATATATATATATATATATATATATATATATATATATATGTATATATATATATATATATATATATATATATATATATATATATATATATATATATATATATATATATATATATATATATATATATATATATAATTAACTATTTATATTGAATTTTTTCATTTAACTATTATAGTGTCATATCCTTAGGCAAGGGAATGTTTAACTTATACGTTCATCCATGATCAGAAAAATAATACATTTGTGGCAGCCACTATTAGATTGAGCTAATTTTTTTATGCAAAACTTTATTTATAACCCTTGCTTCAAATGCTGAAAACATTAAAAAAATGTTGATATTTTGTACCATGAATATTCCTTTACAACAAACAATTTTTTGAGGAAAATCAACTGTTATTTTATTATAGGTTTTTGTATTTATTAGTACTGGATGTATTCCAGTACATGTTTTCGATAGCCATCTAAGAGTTTACGACTTCATATTATAATAATTAAAAATATTTAATTTCAATCACAGTATCATTAATAAAAGGTATTTTTTTTCTAGATAAAATCATATGTATTTCAGTATTTTCAAATATCTCCAAGGAAAGCTTTTATCAAAATGTAGACGTATAAGAGAAAAACTCTCATAATAAAATGTTGATTAAAAATATAAATAACGATTTTGTTATCATGTACCTTTTAGACCATTTTAATTAATTATAATGAGTTGACAATCACATAATATGTAGATAAAGTAAATGAAATAATTTGGGAAATACATCTCAAAAAAATTCCTTTTAGTTTCGCTTCAAAAAGGGAGATTTGAAACAATATTTCTGAACTGAATGAAAAATTAATTCAAATTATTTTTCATATAATCACCAACTCACTCATTTCATAGCATACGATTCATTCAACATGCCTTAATACAAGCTTTAGATAACTTAGTTTTGAGATCTTGTTATAAATTCTTACAAACTAAAGAGCTTCTAAACTATATCAACATCAAAATCTTAAAACTTTGATATTTTTTTCACTAATATCAAAGTAAAAATTTAATCTCCGATTCATATCATATAACTTTACCTAAAACTTTTATCTACCAAAGTGAAATGTTTGGGTAATAAAAGATGCCGTCGCCCCGTAATCGTTTGTTTCATATTTACGTGATGTTTTCCCCCTGGAACATCTATCCTCCGATAAATATCGATCCAAAGTTCTATAAAATGAATCAAAGCCGAAGTTTTAACGCTCACTTTTGTCCAGAAATTTCACGCTTGACTGACTTTTAAAACGACAAGCCACTGTAATTTATCGTGAGATCTGATCATTGCTTTTCAAGCGGACGAACATCCCAAAAGTTTCCTCAACAATAGTTTTCGAAAACCTAACAAAACTACTTTAGGAAACATTTTGTAAACAAGTCAACCGGCCAAGAGCAATCCAAAGAAAGGAAAGAAGAAGAAGTATTCTCTCTTATAGTTTGACGTCTGATCATTCTCTGTTCCGTACATCATTTTTTTTTCTTTAATACTCCAAATAATCTGTTGAGCATGAACTAGTAAAGAGAGAAAAAAAATAATACATTTTTGCTATTGTAACTATAACTTAATATATATATATATATATATATATATATATATATATATATATATATATATATTAAGAATTAAGAATATATTATTAAAAATACGAATACGAATTAAGAATACATTAAACGAGTACTTTTTCATCATGTGATTATTGAATATTCAGCCTCATTGCAGAAGAGGAATCCGAGCGTTTTACTTCATATGAAAAAGTCGAAATCAAGAGACAAAATTATGAGTTTCTTCATCAAGAATGTGCATGATCATCAATCTACCTCTAAACATTTTTCAGCATTAGAGGAGTTTAAATTCATTCTTCTTACAGATTTTTTTTGGTTGATTATTAATACAAATGTATGACAAAATTCAGTGTTGAAATTATATACAAAGAATATATATATATATATATATATATATATATATATATATATATATATATATATATATATATATATATATATATATATATATATATATATATATATATATATTACAGAAACTGGATATTCAATTTCAAATCTTCTAGCTCCTACAGGGGGACATTTCGCAATTGAGTATAAGGAACATGGTGAGTATGGTGTTTGATTCTCTCCATCCCGTTAGGTACAGAAAAAATGGGGGTGGGCTTCTTCTCATCTATAACGGGTCATACACCCCAAGGGAAGTGTTATTCCATAGTCGGTGATGGCCCTTAGGACTCAACCAGTGTTGCTGTTGCTGCGATCCAGTCATTGAGAAATTTCCGTGTGCCTTCGAGAGGGTTTGAGTAGCCGAGTACAGGAATATTCAATCTTCAAGAAGAAAATAAATTTAGATTTTTAATATCATAAAGAAAGATCAAAATCAAAATACAAATGTTTCTACATTATCAATTTTTATGGGCATTTGGGTGAATGTCAATTTATCTATTAAGTACGTTTCATACATTCATACATTTTTATCTAATCATACCTTTAATTCATTCATTGATCTATTAAATCTAAGACAATTTCTCTACAGTTTTCATGTAGAGAATTTGTTCTACATTTTCGCATATCATTTAATTAGTTTTTCAGAACAATATAACAATTAAATTAAAAAAACTGCTTGCACAATTTACTATCTTTTCAGTTAACTGTTTTTTCATTTAGTAAATTGTACCCTTAATTTTTAGAGCTTATTTGTGTAATTTATAACAGTGTTAAACAAACAAAATTTTTATTTAATGTAAGCAACTTTCTTCTGGCATCCGTATTACCACATAATTTGATGCATAAAACTCAAATATTTTAAATTGAGGAGCAATGACTTAAAATTACCAGACAATTTATCCAAAATGCTATCTAGGACCTCTCAAGTTTGACGCTAATGGGAAGCAGTGTTGTGTGCAAATAGCATTAAATTTTGATATGCTCCCAATAATTAATAAATCCCTTTCCAAGAATAAGTTTTCTAAGCCAAGACTAATTATTTCTCTTCATTTTTTAAATGGTTCCAGAACAAAAGCGAATGAGAAATAGCATTATCTTTTCAAGCTTTGTAAGTAATCTTACTTTTTGTGAATCTAAAATAAGCTCAGGATATTAATAACTTAAATTAATACAAAATACCATCTTGACGAGATTTTTAGTTACATAGTAAACATTTGTTGACATTATCAATACAGAAATATCGTAAAGCATTTATTAAATGACTTGTTTCTTTCTCAATCTTGTTTATTGTTTCTTTCTCAATAATATCTTGGCATATTAACAAAGAAAGTCATTAGCGATGAAACATATCTGAAATAATGAGAAGATATAAATAATTGTTTATTGAAATATAATTCTTTCAAATTTTTATCCTGCTTTTTATATTTTATATTTATATTAAAGTAATTTGCTGTTTAAACGCTGTTATCGGTAATAAAAAAAAGAACTATATATATATTTGCATAATAAGCATATCCATTCTGTTACTCTTAGTATTGTCATCCTTTCTGTTATTCTTAACAGTAAAGGAAGGAACCTACATTATGAGAGTGTGAGAAATGAAGATAACAACAAATAATATTTCTCATGCAAAAATTTCAATATTATGTAAAATATACTTAAATAATTCAGTACATGAAAAGTAATTTGTAACAAAAAAAAATGTGATTAACGTTTTTAAAGTAATTTACCAAATAACAGATCTAGAATTTTGTAAAATATAAGGTAATGAAAATTGTTGAAATTCCTTATATGAATCAAGGCAATTAGAAAATATTTACCAAATTTGAGTTCACTATATCTCAAAACAATATTAAATATATTTAATCTGGCGGCAGTGATCTTCAAGAAACTCTCTTATGAAGTCGTTATTCCATTGTTCCCAGCAAAAATGAATGGACTTTGGTCAAGACTTGAATACTACGAGTTCTCATATTTTTATTTTCAGACAATCCCATTTGGATATTTTCGGCTTCTAGTATAATGAAGAAATGAGAATAAGAATTGCAAATTTATTTTAATAAAAATGTGCCTAAGAACAACAGTTTACTGTTACGTTTTCGTATTAAATCTCATTTATGCTTCGCCTTAGCGTTTTTGAGCTATTGCTTTTATATACATACTAATGTATAAATCGATAAGCAGACAATCCCTTCATGGATTTAGTACAAAATTAGTTTACCTCAAATTAACTTCAGATGCCGTAAAGATGCATCAAATATTATTCATTTACATATTTAAGTTTTGTAGTTATCGTTGCGTATCGTAATTATTTCATAGGCATCTGAGAATTTTGTATAAAAACGGAATATTAAATTTTGATCGGTTTAACACACTTTTTAGTTATTGTATTACGGAGAAACAGCCTTAATTCTAAAAGAATTTAGAACACAGGGAGATCTGAGACGTGAACATTCTTCAAAATCCTATGTTCGATTTTTTTTCATTTATTTATTTATTTATTTTTTGTTTATTGCAACACTTTCCCTTCTTAGTATAAAAGAATATGGTAACTGATAAAAACCGGAAAAAAACCCGAATTGATTTTAATTTCTCTTTTACACAGTCAAAAATGTTCCATTTGTCTCAGCTTCGAAATGCATCATATATCTACAAGTTATTTTTATTATCTTTAGAAATATTGCTGCATATTATTGTCAATATACATAAAAATGTTGGCAATAAGGTCCTAAAACTCATTCAGTGTATTTCGCAATGTTAAATATAAAAATAACGACTTAAAGATGACTCCAGTCTAAGAGTCACGAACCGAAAGATTTGGAGAAATTTAAAGATAGAGTTATTTGCTAAAGGCTACTTAATTATTACTCATCTTCTATTTCAGCGCCTAAGGATTTACATTAGAAAGAGTTTGTGTTTCATCTATTGACTCCCATGTAAAAGCAAAAGTACACGAAATAGAATTTTCATAGATGCTTCTTCTTCTCCAGATAGTCATTAAGTGCAAGCTATTTCATTCACAACTTTAAGATGATATTGTAATTACCTTGAATTATTATAATATAAAAATGAGATTTAATAGACTTGTTGTGTAATTAAAAGTCAATATGTATACTTTTCTTTAAAAAACTACAAACATATCTGTGCATATTTATTTATTTTAATGTATGACAGTAACTATCAGAGAATCGATTTGATTTTTTATGTTCTCAATATTTATCATGCATGCAATCCTTGGTCCATCATTAAGTCACATCCAATCGTGTCACAAGAGAGAATATCATTTACCATATTTGATTACTGATGATAACGATAAAGTTTGCTTTGAAAGATATATTGATTGTATAATAAAAATAGAAAATATTAATGTAATTAAATATATGTTTAACGAAATTGTTTACAAATCTGTAAACAGAAAGAAAAAAATATTTGCAATAGGCAAGAAATCCAACCTCGAAATCGGTTTCTAAAAATGTCTTGAAACTAAAAGATATAATTTTGAATTAAAGCTTGCTTATCCGACTGTGGTCAGCCTAAAATGAAATAGTAATGTGTAGATAACATAATATGGTATATGACTTGATCAAGTTGTTTGTAGATCGTTCTGTGAAATTTGATGAAATTATTTAACTAGAAAAAAAATCCATCAGATTTCTTTATGTATAGTTATAGTCACTTCAAAATATAATTAACAAGCTAACACTATAAATTTGTAACATATTTTGGATTCGGACGATCAAAGTGTAGACCAAAATATTTTATCCCCTTTATTATTCTATGAGGTCTTAGCAGAAATTGCTATAGAAACACTAGGAGATATTATTTTTTTAGTATATTTTGTATTTATTTCCTCTCGCAGTTCTTCGAAATTCCTCTTGGAAATATAGAAATTCTAATCGAGAACATTTCTCGAGAACATTGCACTTGGGAAATAAATATGTTGAACTCAAAAAAAGTATTCCTTTAAAATGAATGAATGAATAAATAAATAAATAATTCTTCTGTATCCATGGTTCTCCCTACATTTATTTGTTCTATATATATATATATATATATATATATATATATATATATATATATATATATATATATATATATATATATATATATATATATATATATATATATATATAAATATATATATATATATATATATATATATATATATATATATATATATATATATATATATATATATATATATATATATATATATATATTGAATTCTTATATTTAACCCCTGAAGATGTTTTGGAACCCGCAAATATAATTTTAATTATAAAACATTAATTTATATTGAATATTTCGGTTAAACACTTTTTATCTCATTCTTTTTTGTAAATATTTAAAGTTTATTTGAAATTCCTGCTCTGGAACTTGTTAGTATATTTTTGATTATGGGATAAATATGAAATTTCGTGTCAAATACAGGCAACTTTAAGAGATAAAAATGAATTAACAAAAAATATGATTGAACAATAAATTAAGCTTGTATTTCAATTGTAGAAGGCGTTGTTATAAATTGTATTTAAAAAAATTTGAAAATTTATTAAGATATATATTAGATGTTATATTATTAGCTGTAGGTAAATAAATTGTATGTCACTGAAAAGGTAGTTGTTTAAACTTTTAGATGCTATAAACATAATTTATGCTCAATGGTATGATCCGAAATTATGGTGGAAAAACGTATGCTCATTCTATCCTCGTTGTTTCCCACTTCAAAGAAACGTACACGTTTTTGATGACGTGGTTAATATTACTAATTGCAAGGAAATATGAGAGCCAAAATTATTTATGTGACGGTGTATGGAATAGTATAAGGTTCAAACGAACAACAAACAAACAAATTGAGAATCATGTTAAATATATATATATATTCTTATCTGCTGTACGATGTTAATAAATGCTAAATTCAAAAAATAGAAAATATTTTTCATAAAAAGAAAAAAAAGGCAATTAAAAAGATTTTTGCTGAACATTTTAAAACATACTGTAGGGTTAATATCCCATTCATTTATTAAAACTTTATAATTTAATAAGCAATTTTACACACGATTTTTTTTTAAAATTGTTACATCAAATAGATAATGTCGCTATACAATTTGAATAAAAAAAACATTTGGAGAAAAGCAAACAATGGTTTCAGTTCTTAAAGCCAAAATTCGCTCTGTTATATAGAATTTATCAAAAAAATTTAAACTCCTTTCTCTCAGTTTTAAATTTAGAATTTGTTACAAATACAATCCTGAAGTTCCTTATTTAAAAGTTTCACTACTTAACTTTAAAAAAAATGATTCTCTAGAAAGGAAGCGTATGCAAACAACTTGCGAAACTCTTAAGCATTATTCAGCAAACCCTAAGCTAAAGTTTGTTTTAAGAGCAGGATTTTCTTCAGAAATTGGCTTGGAACTCTGTTATAGTAAAAAACTTTAAAACTTCTAGCGTTAATTTCAAACTTTTAAAGCTCCTGTTAAGCATTATTGATAATCCTATGCTGTATGGATTTTTTCTCAGAAACTAAAAGCTACATTATGATACATTGGAAAACATAAAAATCACGAATTTTAAAACAAGCAATTTCTAGTGCTTAAGACAAAATTCGAAATATTGATTCCTTAATATATAATAATAGAGGTATGATAAATCGTGAAATAAATACTCGGTGAGTTGAAGAAAAACTCCACGTATTTAAACATTAACGAGAAATTTCGTTAATGCTTAAATATAATTGCAATGCTTATTTATTTTCAAAAATGAAGTAAATCCAACTGATTCATTTCCACTTGGTTTGACGTGATAACTCAGAGAAAGTCGTACCGTTTTTCAACATATATCAATCGAAATTATTTCAGATACAATTTTCTATAACTTTTTTATTCTTAATATAAAATTCTTCTGATTATGCTTATAACTTTGATAAATATGAATACAATCAATATGCTGAAATTTCGCTTTTCGCTAAACTGATAAAATGATATATGTAAAAAAATTCCGATAAGTATTATATGTGCGTATTTAAATTTATAAAAATTGGCGATCGATTACATTATTAGAACTAAAATACTGTATAAAATTATAGGTATTCATAAACCTGGAAATTTTTATATTGTGCAAAATTTAGCTATAAAACCAGTTTTTCGTCCTATATAATGTCTGATACAGCAGTTCAAATCCAATGCACAATTTACTACATGGACGTTCCACACTGTATTAATTAAAAATAGATAAGTCTTTAATTATTCATACAGGATAAAACCATCTGAAAAGAAAAAAAAATATATGGAAATGTGAGAGATAAAAAAATTAATAAATCTCCTAATATAGATGTCTCATCATAGATATAAGAATGCTGCCTTTAAATAGATAGTTCTTTGATACATTATTCATTTAAAATGTCAACATATTTAAGTATTAAGTACATACTTCATAATAAGATGGTTCTGTAAACATTTTGCTGCAATCCACAATGACTTCTTTTAGAAACAATAACAAGTATTTTACAACTTATTGAATGTGCCTCCTATGTGAAAAGATGAATTTCAAATACAGAACTAGATATCAATGATTCCTTTATTTTCTCATCCCCTATTTATCTTTTTTTTTAAGTGCTAGACGCGTACAAATAAAGAAATGCTGTTCTTTTAGAGAGCTGAGAAATCGCTCGAAATTTGAGTTGTGAATAAACGAAGCCTTGACACTAAAAGTGTTTACTAGAATCCTTTATTTCAAATATAAACAGGTAGAAAAATTGTAACGTTTTTCAATGCAAGATAGAAAAAAAAATTAAAATAGTTATTTTAAATACGAAATCAAAAATAACTTGGCATTCAATAAATTCAATTCCAATACAAGAAATTGGGATGCACAGAAGAAAAAAAATTATGAATGAAATCACTTCAAACTTTGCAATATCTCTCACAAACGCTTCAATATCCGTAGTGTTTTTTTTTTATTTTTATTCAAATAAAATTAATTTAAAAAAATATCCATATTGAGTTTTATAACAAATATCAAGATATCACTAATTATCATATAACTTGAATATTGAATATTAAGTATTTTGGCAAAACAACACAAGATTAATAAAACGTTTCTTGTGATTTAAGGAGGATGTAAAAAACTTATTGTTTTTTAAAACAATAAATTTTACTAAGATCGGGAGACATAGTTTTTTGTCTTTGTCTCTCGATTGTCCCAAGCTAACGCAGCTACACTACAAATTGATCAAGTAAGCATCGCTCATTCATACTATTTTCCTTTTTAGATTGTATACTTTATTTCTTTCCTTACCTTTCTCTTGCTGCTTTTCATATAATGCTGCTAGAATCCACAACAACTGTTGTAGGAACTGAAATTCGAAAGTTTTCTCTCAAATGCAGAACTTCTTTATTCGAAGATGCAATTCCCTTTTGTCTCTATCCGAGTAAGAGTTCGAAAAAGGAAGATAACTGGAAATTGTATCTTGCAGGCTTTTGCATTGCATATGTAGTGCTACTTATGAATGCACAAGCGTCTGAATCTGAATATCTGATATCGTACATTTGATAGATCTGGATACCTGAAAAAGTGCAACAGAACTCCAGTTATTCTTATCGGCAGGATCTGGATCTATTTGACTGAAAAAATAAGCCAGAAAATAAATCTTTCAGAGAAAATACAAGAAGAGTAACATAATTCGGCTAATACATTCCGGAAGTGATATTCAGATCATTTAGTAATACAGAGTTTGAATGATTTATTGAAAGAATTATGTACCGATTCTTTAGATCCACCAAAAAACACATTCTTTTTTTGCTTTCAATTTTAACGAACATTCCACTTGGATTCATTGTCGTTATTAATGTCTTACTATACTTCGAGATCTATATGTTCATAATATTCATAATATATAATATAATATTTAAAAATATCATATAATTCCGTAATATTTATAACATATTATTTAGAGTTCTACATGTTCATATATTAATTATTCTATTAGCTTAAAATTATCGTTTGTGTAAAAAATTCCGGAATAAATTGCAAGCATAAGATATTGCGTACAAATTGCAAGCATAAGATATTGTAAATTAAGCTTCAATATTTTTTTTCTACTAACTGTTACTTTTCATATCCCTCAACTTAAGGGCACATTATGTTTGTAGAAATACACATAAAGTATATTTGCCATTGGGTGGAAAGGGAAACGTTTAAAATAGCTGAAAGTGATATCTTGTATTTTATATATTACCCTGTTTCTCTTAAAGATTTACACTTAATAGTAAGTTTTTTTTTTTTTTTGCTCTGTCAGACTATTCTAAGCAATTTTGAAAGTTAGGCGTTGGTGAATTTTAAGTTATGGTTCAAAGACAAGTTACCTTTAAGTGTAAAAAAATACTAATTATACTTTTAATATTACTACAATTATATTGAAATAAGGATGTGCGTTTTGTAAAAAATATTATGCTACATTTTAAGTCCTTCATTTCTTTTATTTCAAATATTTCTTTTATTTGAAATAATTGTATGCGCGTATTTCTAGAAATAGTATGGTATTTTTTAAGTCTCTTATTTCTTCTATCTTCCCTTTAAATGAGGATTTAAATTTAAAATCAATAATTAATTTTATTAATATGAAGCATCCATTTAATTGTGTAAACGCTGCAAAAAATAAGTATGTAATTGATTTTCCATAACAAAACATTCAAAATTATTAAATTATTTATTTAATGTATAAAAGGTTGTTTCAAACATATTATTAATTTCCTTATTTTTCTAAATGGAAAATCTAAAAATGAGGAAGGCAGTATTTCAAGTTGTTAATTACGAACTTAAGAATTTACAAAAACATGTTGTTTTTTTTTTTAAATTATATATTAGAATGTAATGCAAGCTTGCATCAAAGGCCGATTAGTATTAGCACTGTTTTGCATAATATTTATCACAATTTTTTAATAAAGCAATACTTTATACTGTCCATGTGCTGGATTCATAATACTTTCAAGAGAATATTATACCACGTAAGAGAATTTAGAAAACTAAACAGCATTTTTGATATAGTATATTGCAGTACTGATATTTTGATTATCATCTAAATATAGTTTAAATTACGAAACGCAATATCGAATCGATTGAAATTGCACTATAAAAAAATTTTAAATGCTCAATCTTCCTCCCTTTGTTTCTAGAATTTTCAAATAATACTGTTGAGCAATTGGATTTTTGTGACACCATAAATTTATACACTTTCACCTTCTAACTAACATCTCAATTCACTTCGATAACAAATATATATTTTTGAACACCCATTTCTTTAAAATTGACTTACCTTCTTATAATCTTAGAAAATTACCGAATCACTTTAAAAATAGCTTTGTTATAAAAAGGACCAACGTACTTTTATATTCGATTTTTTTTCTCAGGGTTTCAGTTGAGCATTTAGTCAAGAATATCTCGATTGGAGAATAGCCCGAAAGAGTCCCCCTTTTATTCTCTTAACCGTTTTTTTTTTTCTTTTTTTCTGTCATCTAAAATAATTACAAAGATCCATGGAAATCTGAGAGAAAAGGATCTGAAAGTCTCTCTTTAATAGTTGATGATGAAGGACGAGGTAAAAGGTCGATTTCGAAAAGAAAAAAAAATCAAAATTCACTAAAAAGTTTAAAAAAGCGCTTTTTTTCGAAGAAAGTTTGCCTTGAAAAGTGCATGTTTCATGTTCATTCTTGCCTTAAATGCATAAGAATGGAAATGAACCAGGGGACCCCCGAAAAGAAAAATGATGCTGGGAATATCCAAATAATATCGGTTATAAGAAATTACATTAGGTATTTCCAAATGACCAGGAATAAAATGCGAGAGATGTTTCTGAAAATAGATTTAGTCGTCTATTTTTACAGGGGAACTGCAGTACAAAGCAAGAAAAAGTGATCTGAAAACCGATAGCTTTTCCAGAATTCTAAAGAGACAGAGCAAGACCAGAGGAGCAATAGTGCATATCTTGAGCACAAAAGGAAAAAAAATTGTTATGTTTTCATGCAAATCAAATTACAGACAAATAGATGATTAACTCTTTAATGTATTTGTTTCCTAATTTAATACAGTTCTACACTTTAGATGCTTAGATTGTGTATCACTCTGGCCTTTCCATTGACTAGTACAAAATTTTATATTTAATGTGATTACTTATACTTAGGAAGCCAGAAAAATAGACTTATTAGAATGTATACTGATCAAAATCTGACAAATCTAAAATATTGCAGTAAAAACTAAATGCAAAATTTCATATGATTGAATTATCTGATTCAAGACGGATATAATTCCAAAAATGCTTTTTTTTTGGGGGGGGGGGGAGGGCGAGGTGGCTAAGAAAGACCTGAAACGTGAAGATTTATCTACGTCTCGAATTCGATTTTTTTGGCGATTTACAATACTTTTCTTCTTGCATTCTTTTTATCCGAAAAACTAAAATAGAAAGAAATCTCTATTGAAATGAAAAAATGCAATGCATCTTGAAAAGGATATACCAGCTGTAACAAACCGTAAGTGTTTCTCAACCCTAAAGCCTGACAATAAATAACACAATATTGCCTTCGAAATTTCTCCTATCCGTATTTTTTTGTTTTAAAGTACATGCGATATATATTGTTTCAGGTCGATTTGCATATCTTATTTATAATATAACCGAGTTGTTTCGTGAATGGAAACAGAGAAAATCCTAATGAAGCAGAAAAAAAGAAAGGAAAGAAACATTAACGAAGAATGGGATATCATCTGCGAAACTATTATTAGAGTACTCACAGCTCATTTCAGATCTTTCATGTGGAGTTAATGTTTAAAATAACTTTTTACTTCTCTGCATTCTTACCATCTTGTAATATTTTTGTTTGTGACACGAAGAGATGACTTTTGTAGAAGAATATCGTTTATGAGATTTTAGGTTCTATAGATAAATATAAGCTAATAGTTGATAGAATTTGGCTGCAGCCTAATGAAATTTCAGATGGTGAAGAAATTAATTAAATAGTGTAATTGCCACGCAATGAAAACTTTCTCATATCATGTTCCAAAAATGAAAATTTTTAATATATTTGGATTTCAGATCTATCATATTAGTTTTCAGTCTAAAGTAAAATCAGATTTTAAGCACTGTCTGGATTTTAATAATTGCTATTATTTTTAATTAAACATTTTTATTACGTATTATGTATTCAGTGCTATTTGTCGATTCTCTGTGTTAACTGCATTTTTAATTTTATACAAAAATTATAATTGATTTCCATTGATAGACTACAAATATTCAACTTTTTGCTTATCTGTCCATTCTATTTTCTCAAAGAATATGCATGTATTATATAATATGATTACAGAAAATTCAAAAAGAAATATCTGACCTTCAGTAATTCATCATCGTTTCGTTAAAGTTAACTGTCACTTTTTATAATAATATTCACGTTTACATTTGGATTTTTATAATAACTTTTGCATACTTCAGAATTAGACAACATTTCATGGTTAGCATTTTGCCTGTGCTTTAAATAAATTTGTTTGATTATTTTTTATTTATTTAGTCGTGCATTTTTTAAGTTGACAGATTTTTTTAAAAATAACTTGAATATTCACATAACTTTTATTTATAGTTTTTTTTAACGATTCTTCAGATTTTGATCTTAAAAATAAATGACCCAATTATCAAGTTCCAAAAAATAATATTGACAAAAAAAATTGTCTCATTTTCATGTTTTTTCATATCTTCTATTTTATACATTACAAAACATTTAATTGGCAATAGAATTGAATAATGAATAATAGTTATAAAAATAAGAATTTCAACCTTCCATTTTTATTAAATATTCGTTAATTTTATTGTGCTTTTGTTTAATGATTAGTATTAAAGTCTATATAAAATAATCTGTGAAATTTTAATTATATGCAGTTTTGCTGCGGAGTTATAATTTTATATCGTTATCATTAATTATATGGAGTTATAGTTAATATGATGACCAACGAAGAAAACATACGAAAAAAAGTACAAAAGCCAATGTGAGAATTTTCAAGTGCTGAACAGTTACATTTAGTGAATATACAAGAAAGTTGGAGAAATCAGAAAAAAAAAAGTATTCAATGAATGCGGTTTGTCTGAAATCCAATTTTTGCAATAAATGTGTTTAATTTAACCGAAAATATCAAACTTTTTAAATATCCTGTCTATTGAAATTGTCCACGAATTTTATAGGTTACTAATATATCGGTTTCAAACAAATATTGGTAATTACATTGTTGCTTCGATAATAAAGTTCTAAAAACCAGCCATATTATTAAATTTTCATTTGAATAACTGAAAATTAAATATCTTTTAATGACCTACATTAAAGTTTATTTTGCTAATATAACTCAGTTAGATGAAAATTTAATCTGGCTGCACAATAGAGATGAGTAAAAATTTCAGCAATTTGGGTCTAATCATATTGGCAAATTCTATATACAATAGGGTTCATTAAATTTTAGCGATATATTACGTGGTCGATATATTACTTTAGCGATATTATATATATATATATATATATATATATATATAATATATATATATATATATATACATATAATTATAATGTAATAAATATTAACACTAAAGGCTCTATCAGTAGGACAGTTAAATTTCATTTCGTTATCGCAGTAAAACCAAATACTTTCCCCTATTTCTTTTTTTTCTCACTTTCATTCTCGCTCTATCTCTCTTCGCTTTTCTAAAAGTCATTATGTATTATTAAGAGATTTTTTAATCAGCATTTACAACACATTACAACTACAGAGTTTGAAGAAATATACTGGCCGAAATGACTTTTGCATTATTTTGAAGAATTTCACATCTAAATATTTCATAGATACCTAATCAAAGAATTTAATGAAAATCTTGCAGAATCTATGCTTTATTTTAAACAATTTTTATATAATATCCTTTTTTATTGCGTCTTTTTCATAAAAAACCGTGATTTTTTATCGAATAACTGAAACACTGTGATAGTTATCTGGAGACAAAATTTTGATTTTACGCCCGTAAAATCTTTGAAATTTGATGGAGCTATAAGTATAGTTTGAAAGGAATATGACAAGGCAATATCACCATATGTCTAAAGTAGAAAGAATTTAGCAGAGAGATGATTGAGATTAAGAATTAAAAGATAATGAACCTCATGTAATCAAGAAATGAGACATCATATTGCCGCATTGAAAAGAGGCAGTCGACTCTACATGATCGAATGGTCATAGCAGTGGTCTCAAAATCAAGAGATCGTAAGTTCGAATCCCGCTAGAGACAATGCGATTCACAGTCTGTGTAAATATTTAATTCCTTCATTTTATGTTTTCCTTTATTTCATGTTCCAGAAGACTCTGGACATTTCTTTAGTTTACCAGACAAGTCTTCTAGACTTTTCTTACTGTCTCCAGAAAAATATTCTGGAACTTTTCCTATTAGTATAAAAGCAGATCTGTCGGTCACTGTGTTCTCAGTTCAGAGTTGAGTAATA
This sequence comes from Argiope bruennichi, assembly GCF_947563725.1. Taxonomy (NCBI): domain Eukaryota; kingdom Metazoa; phylum Arthropoda; class Arachnida; order Araneae; family Araneidae; genus Argiope; species Argiope bruennichi. Next base: position 12,035,419 of record NC_079154.1, read on the forward strand.
AATTGGTTTAGCTAGCTCAATTTCTTGTGTGTGTAAATAAGTTCCATACTAAAGGAACTACGTGACAATGAAAATAAAACTAAACTATAGTACCAAACAATAAAAGAATCAGATTATTCTATTTCAATTTAAAAATGTGTAACGTTCCTGCATTATTTTGCTCATATAAATTTACTACATTAAAAACGTTATAATAATTCGTAGTAATAGATATTAGTAATACTTATTTAATAATATATCATATGTTTATTACTGATCGTAGATCATATATTTATACACATCACATATGATTAGAGATAGGGATTTAAAATTATCACAGCGCTATAAATCATGGCGTATAACGCTATAAATCAAGCTTATGGCGTCATTATAAGCCCAGTAGCCCAGTATTCCATATTTTTTCAACTTCTACTAAAAAAATCTATAAATTAAAAAAAAATGTTGAAAAAATGAAAACTATATTTTAAACTTTATTTAAAAATTAGCTAGGTCTCCAAAATGCTTTTTAATTATATTCCTACTACAAAGAAAAAAAATCGCAGCATTATTGTAGTTTTTGTTTATATTATGTTCAATTATTAGTATCCCTAAATTTTTGAAAACATTTAAAATATATGGCCTTAAAATACAACGTACCATATACAATAGCTTTCCCTAAATTTTGCATTGCTACCATATTTCTGAAAGATAGATAAATACTCTGATATTAAAATAAAGTATAGTGCCATCATTTATTTTCTTGATATCTAAATAAAATATAATCATCGAAACGATTAATAATCTGCAAATGTAGGAGTAATGTTATGTAAGATAAATCAGAGTCGAGAAGCGTATAGTCAGATCGAGCTCTTAAGAGAAAAGTTGGAACTCAAACAGCCTTACAACGGCAGAACTGAGTAAGATTTAAAAATTTCTTACCAAACTGTCGGGTTTTATTAAGTTTTCTCACCAGTATTTTCAGTAAACCAAACAAAACTTCTTTAGGGAGCAAGTTGTAAAAGAGACAATAATTCAGTCAAGGAAAACAAAAACAAAGAAAGATAGAAATGAGTTACTTTTATATTTTACAATTGCCCAGTTTATTTTAGTTGGATCAATGCTTCTCTTTTTAAATAAGTCGATCAAATACGAATGACACAAAAAAAGATGAAAATGAAATAAAGTAATATTGACTAATTTTACTAACCGATAAGACATATTTATAAATTCTTCGGTTAAAAAGGTATCTGCTCTATTAGAGGTATCTAGAGGTATTAAAGGTATCTAGATTAGAAACACATTTTTTTATCTTCATTTCCTATTCTTGTCACTGAGAAGCTAACATTTAGGTAAATATATAAACCTATTTAATTTTTCAATGTTTCGTTCTAGTAAAATAAATTTAATGGGCATTAGGAAATGATAAGAATGAATCGTTTTTAATAAAGTTAGAATTTATGAATACGATTGAAGGAATAAAATTTAATCCTAATACAACTGAAAAAATTTATACTAAGAATTATATAATTATTACCAATTAATCACGTGACTATGTCTCTGTTAAATTGGGCGATCTGTCAAATCTCTAGGTAATATATCATGTTAAAAATTAACATCAGATTGACAATACATACATGTTCTTTTAATAATATCTTAAAATATTTCTATTTATTACTAAAAGCTAAAAAGGACAATTCAATTTCTCAAATTACTTTTATTTTATATTTACAATCTTAAAATGTGATAAATGTGTTTTCTGGTACAACATGGCAAGGATTAATGATCAAAAGATAAATACTAGTTTTATTAAAAGTACTGATAATGAAATTAATTCGATACGATTTCGAAGACGATTTTTCGTAGCTATCTCTTGCTAGTACCGTACGAAGTACTCAACTCTCATTTGTGTGAATCTGAAAAAAGAAATCGAGTACTTATGGCATATACTTTCTTTACCAAAGTACAAAGCTTTATATTTGGAAAGAGAAAATGGCCTCTTTATTCAGCATTAATATCAGTATGCAAAAGTGTTTCAGCGATACTACTTTTAGTGGTTTGATTTCATGATATGAAACATTTGCTTAACCTTAAGGTTTCATAGCTTTTTTTATATGGCGATTGCTTAACATATAATTGAATTAACTTCATTAACGTCTTTTAAAAGGTGTTAATAATTATATTAAGTCAGAGTGATAGTATAGTTTTTTCGTTTTAATTTCACGTGGGAAAGATGAGAAACAAATTTGTTGGATGTTTCTTCAATATATAAAAATAAAATCATATATTTTATGTAATAATACAAATATATATCTATGTCCGAGTGCATGCGTGAGTCTCTCTCTCTCTCTGCGTGTATTGACATTGAAAATAAGTGCTAATGCGAGCTGTGCTTTAAATTAATTTTATTCCTTTTGAGAATTATCAGGGAAAAAGGATTTTGCCTCCTTAATAATTTTATAATCTTATTGGATAACTATTATAAGGAACTTGAAAAATGTCAGCACGGCACCAATGATAAAACGAAAAAAAAATTATAATGAAAATTCTTTCAGAGATGTAATGTGTAAGAGAAGGATGGAAGGAATGAGGTTTGTTTTCCGGCGTATGCTCCTGAACGGACTCTTAGCTTGTGCCGGGTTCACAAGCTAAGAGTCTCTTTTCCGGGTTCTCTTTTTGAAATATGGATGGATAACTACTTATTTTACGCTCTTGAGTTTCACGTGCCACTACAACTTAAAGTCTGACATTTAAAATCCCAGAAATTATAACTTCAGAGAAGTGGGAAAAATCAAAAACCGTATAAATCTATCTATCAGTGCTTTTAGATTTGAATTTAAATAATTAGAAAAAATAACATTAGTAATGGAAAATATGTGTATATTATACGGTATTTAACTGAACAAAAATTAGGAATTAAAGTCTATAAATAAGAAAAGAAAACGTAATTCTGAAGATCATAACATTTAACTGGAGGAATATAACAGCTGAGACTAAAAAGGCAAATTATCAGTATGGGGAAATCAATTTAATGCAGAAGATCAATTATTGGAAAATTTCTTTCATTTCAATAATATCTTAAATCCTGCACTTGACTACTTGGTGCCAAATAAGCAAATCCTTCATTTGACTATTTGGAGACAAGCAAACGAATCCTGCATTAATTTACTTGGCATAGCAGTTAATCAATCAACCTCTATCGTCTTATTACTTTACTCTGTATATTATAACAAACTAAAAGAATTATTTTAATTGGCATACATAAAATAGTATTATAATTAAATTTATTACAAATCACACGTTTTAGCATTGAAATTAAGGGAAGTGGTTAAAAAAGTAATGCCTGGAAAGCAAGGTCATTTTGTGGTTTGGAATTCAATTATACAATGGGATTATTTCTCATCTTACTGAAGATAAAGTTTTTGAATGACTAATAACAAAATTAAAAATAATCAAGTTCAATTCTGGAACAATGTATCCAACTATTATCCCTGAACATATGATGGGAATTGTCCAACAAGTAAACAAATTCCACTAATTGAAATGATATGATGGATTACTATAGTTATTTCATCATTATAAATTATTTCGCTTCAAAACAATTAAACGGCCCTTCAAGTACTTTTAAAGCACATTCCTCCCAACATTAATATTTAGAGAACTGATATACAGACAAAGGAAGTCTATTATGTATAACTTTATTATTTAGGAAATTATGTTATCTTCAAATCTTTTCTATTTGTGTTGAATAGAAAAGATTCTATTCATTATTATTTATATTCATGTTCACTTTAGAAACATCCTCAGCATGTTTAAAAATTGAGCATGTAATATAGAAAAAAATCAAATTATTTGGAGGAATATTTATAAGCAATAATTTTTAAAAAAATGTTTTATTTTTGTACAATTAAGAGTCAGAATTTATCGAAATTCAATTTATTAATTATCGAGTAATGAAGAAGCTTACAGAAATATTGTAAAAAAATCGATTAAAATAAGATGGCAGTGAGAATTAAAAAAATAATAACATATTCTTTTCCTTTTTAATGATTACATTTTCTTTAACAGAAGATACATGATTTTGTTTTCTTGTTTCAATTATTCTGAGAAAATGAATAATTTAATTTTTTCTATTCAAGGAAATAATATCATTAAATCAATTTCTAGAATTTCTCGAAAAAAATTGAATATTTAAAATAAGAAAGGACTCATTGAAACTGATTCCCCCATTTAAAAAAGAAAATTTCACAAAATTCAAAATAAAAATGTAATATAAAATTATTATGATTGAAATTAGCTTTTGTATTTTTAATAAGTATCTAATTTTAGTGTAAAATGAATTAGATGTATATGTTTCCTAAGAAATGAATAGCAAAAGATTAATACGTTAAATATTTTTTTGACGAATGTACTAATGTACGTGATATTTTATTTACGTGAAATATTTAGTATTAATTATTTTCTTTATAATTTTTAATTATGTTCCTCCTTTAAATGTTATCAAGGATTAGTAGCATTTTATTTCCTCAAGGCGTAGTCAAAAACACTGGTATTTTTTATTATTCAATTGATAAAAAAATAATTTTGATACTCTAGGGCATTGAAATGGAAAATATGTACCCGATTTCAGTTATTTGCAATAATCTATCAATAATAACTTTAAAATATGAGTTACGAAATCAAAAAAAAAAAAATTAGAATTAAATTTTATTTAAATTTGGAAATTATTTAAAATAAAGTACAAAGCATTTAGAGTCTCAAGTACTTCTTTCGAATTTGTGAATCAATTACATCCATTTCCATTGGGGAGAACTTTGTCTTGAAATAATAAAAAAAAATAATTAATTAATTTTTTATATTAATTACTTTTTTTATTAAATTGAAAAAGTAAAGCGTTTTTGTCAACTATTCTTTGCCTCCAAAGAATTTTTATGTTAAAAACGTAGGCTTTGAAATTTTTAGATACCTTAAATATAGAGATGTAAAGAACAAATAACGTCATCATCATGGGTTTAAGAGTCCGAGATTGTGGGAATAAGAATAGAAAGAAATTCATCCTAATTAAACTAAAATAATTATCAATAAATAGTGATTTATATAAAATCACGTAAGATTCATTGAAATCTACTTTCTAATTGCTTGAAATTTGAATAATAATAAAATTAGACACATAAATTCTAATTTGTATAAACGCCTGAATTTATTTACAAAATTTATTACGCCTTTTATTTACAAAAAAATACAAAAAGTATTAGCAAAAGTATTAATAATTTTTAATTGTTCTAATTATCTAAAATGTATCTGGATTCCACATTTCATCTGTAATATTTAGATAAATTCTGTCTTAAACAAAAATGTGAAATGTTTATTTTTAATTTTAAACAGAAATATTAAAAAATAGCACAAGAATAGAAAGCATATTTCAAAGAATTAAAATAAAGGAGAAAACCCTTCTTAGAATTATCGGATTGTATTTCAGGCTTCATATTTTGTAACTCTGAGAAATGAGCTTTCAACATAAGAAATCTATTATCTTACAAATTTGGCATTTTTTTTACATACATTTCTTAAGAAAATGAATAGATAGATATCTTCTTAATTTCAGAGCTGAAAAGGAACAGTTGTGAAAAACAAATTTGTGATGGAAAAACCAGTTCAACAAGTTTGTACTGAAAAATTATAAAAAGAAAAATATCATGGTATAGGAATGCGTCTTCATTAAAAAATATATATCGGGGGATAATAAAACTACTGAAACATAAGAACAAATTAAATAGTACACTGCCATTTTTATACTTTCGGAAGATGAAAAAAATATTTGTGCGAAATTTAATAAAAAGGCTTCTTTTCAAAAATTTTCAAGTAAAATGTTTAATCTTTCCTTCAAAATATGCAACAATGTCAAAAATATAACTTATATAAAATGCAGTTTTTTTCCATGTAATTCATTCCTCTAACTAAGAAAAAAAATCCAAAACAGATCATTAGATGCGCTGGATTGTTTAAACTGTACTTCAATTTTACATAAATATAGACATAACTTATAAAACATTAAAGACCAAGATTTATATATATATTTTTTTTATGTAAACTCAAATGTAGGAAAATAATTTAGGTTATTAGAAATCTGTAATGTTAGCACCACTATAGAAAAGAAAATCTTACATGCTCTTAATGGATGTTGAATAGATGTCAAAACGGACACTAGGCAACTTGACGATGACTAATTCGGTTGCAAAAATGCATGCTCATCAAAATACAAAAAGAATATATATATATATATATATATATATATATATATATATATATATATATATATATATATATATATATATATATATATATATATATATATATATATATATATATATATATATATATATATATATATATATATATATATTTGTTGGAAAATGAGTTTCAAAGGTTTTCTAGAAAATTCCAAGCCTTTGTTAAAACCTATATAAATACAAGAGGTTAAAGCGAGTTAACCCTTTACTGGGGACGCGCGATCTGTGAGATCGTCAGCGATGGATTTTCGGTCACCCCTATTCTATTTTTAGCACAATTGAATAGATTGTCCCTGTAGCTTCCTGTTTTGTGACCTTCAGTACACGTGCATTTTTTTAACCGATTTCAGCGTAAGTTTTTAAAAATAATTCAGTTATTTCTTTAAGCGCGGTCTCTAAGACCGTATCTCCCTGTTAGTGTCCTAGTGATAAACAAGGCTTAGCAGATGGCGCTAAAACTTGGGCCCCAAATATCATCCAATTTACTGATCCTATTATGAAACAGTGCTCCAGACACTTTTAAATGAAGCAGAAAGTGATTTTAGTGATAAGAATAATTGTAGAGGAGAGTTTTTCGATGAAAATTCACATTCAACTGATTCTGATATGTATGTTCAAACATAATTAATTTTTTTAATGATAATGTATTTTGAAAAATTTATAAAATATATTAATATACCATGAGACATATATACATAATTTATAGGTTGATTTTTATACAAATTAACCTGTATGTTTGAAATGCCCTAGAAAACCGTGCTATGAAAGTCACATTAGACGATAAGAAAAGGGGCCAATTCTATCTATTGTCATTTTTATTTTTTTATTTTTCATATAATTGTTGAATTTTACATTATATTGTCTTCGATATACCTTCGTATATTGTAAAAATAAATATGATTTAAAAAGTAAAAAGTATGTTTTTTCAAGAATATTATTTATTGTAACATTTACTTTGCGAAGAAAATGTATGTTCCAACGCATTTACTTTTTTCAATGATAATATATTTTGAAAAATTTCTAAAACGTATCTATATGTCAAGAAAAATATCTGAAATATATATTGGCAGTTTTTCATGCTAATACATTCATTAGAAAATTTAATTTGAGTGTAAATAAAATGCGGTCTCGTAGACCTCACTCTTAAGTTTCACCTCCCCAGTTTAAGGTTAATTAAGAGAATTCTCTAACTAGAGAGTTGATCACGAAAAGTACATTAAGTACAATTGTACTATTCATTTTATTAAATAATGGCATGCTGTTGATTTCTTCAAATGCACTTCGACTGTGTTTTCTAAACTGTATGTTGCGTTGTTTTGGAGGCATAAACTGTATTTATAAATTATCGGATTTGTTGGATTTTTCTACTATATACGCAAAAGGTGATTTCTGCAGTAATATGCATCATAATGAGAAGTGATGTGCATTGAAACTTAATTCCTTATCATTTTATATTTTCACATCATGTAAATGTAATCGAAATTTCTCATCATGTAAATGTTATCTATTTTAAGATTTTACAAATTAATAAAAAAGTAGCATGTCTCTAGAATAATGTCATACTATAAATCCAGCGGCAGAGTAATCAAGATTGTTTTAATGCCTTTTCACATGTATTCATACATGGATCTGCAAACCTGTCCTCCTCAATCTCATTAGTAGCAAATAAAAATTTTATAATCTCACGAATTTCTTATTTCTATAAAATGATTTTCACAGTTAGTCATCTCCGATGAGAATAAATCTTCGTAACATAAGCGAAGGAAATTTTCGGACCAGGACATCTACAATTTTTCCTAACCCTTTTTATTTAATTCATAGTCCTTCAACTGCTTTGTTCAGTGGTGACGGGGTGGTCGGCTGTACGTAAGAAGAAGAAGTCCTTCAACTGCAGTGATTACTGCCATTGTCATTTGCTTAGGAATGACATCAGCATGAATGCCAGCAAATAATTTGCAATTAAAAGGAAAGTAAGCAGCTGGCAACTCTTCGAAAAGTATTATTACCAATAATGGACAGAGTAATCGGTTAGAGGAGCTTGAAATGAAAATTGCAATGGATCTGGGAGTGATTTTCTACAAAATCCCATAACTCTATTGGAATAGAAATATAGCGCAATATAAGACTTTTATTTCCAGTTTTTTTCCCAACATTTAATTTTAAGGATTTATAATGATAGCGAATCAATGATTCGGCTTTAATTCAATCTTTCAATTCAAGATTGCCTTAATTAAATTCTGGTAAATATAATGTTTCGGATGTATTGAAAAAATATGCTGTGATAGATGAAAATTCTGATCATAAATACTATAAACATAATGCGTATAGAATTCATTAAAATGGTTAGTGAAATTCAGCAATGCTACAATAAGAAATCTGACCTTAAAAATATTTTTCGAAGATATTGCATTTATAATGATGATTGGCATCTATATTTTATAATGTGTATATTAGATCCAAGGGTAAAATCGAGAGACTGAGTTAATAAAATTCGATATCCACTGTAAAATCATTAAAAAAAAAAGATTTTCAGCAAGCAATTATTTAATTTGGAGGGTTTTTTTTCTTCTTTTTTTATGAGAGCTTTTTACTTTCTGCAATAATATGAAGTAACTTTCAAAATTCCATGTTAGGAATTTATAAATTTTATAAAAATACAATGCATCAAAATAAAATATGAATGTAAGATATAAACATGGGTTTAAACTTTTCTTCGAGGTAAAGAATTTCATCAGATTTTAATTTCTTAACAAAAGAAAAATAGATTATTGCTTTATTTCAACTCTCATTAATGATTTAGTCTGCTGGAATAGTATGAATTAATTTCTGTTTTTTGAAATAAATTATTGAAAATTTGGTGAAGAAATAAAACTTTATATATTGAAAATAAATCTTATTAAAGTTTTTTTTTTTTTTAAATTTGAAAGCTTGTAAAAACTATGATTGCAATCATTTTGAATTAATAATGTATTAAAAGATTAATTTTTATTCGTGTGCGATTTGGATAATCACCTTCCAAGAAGAAGATGGATCCGATATTTCTTCTTCATATGTAAATGTCGAAATGAAAAAGAAAAAATTATTAATTTCTTCATCAGAAATTGTTTGATCATTAGTCTTCCTGCTAAAGATTTTTCAGCATTAAAGAAGTCAAAATCCGTCTTCCTTATAGAATTTTTTGTATCTCATGATTACAAAAGTATGATTTTTTTTACGGCAACTGAATATTCAATATTTTAGAAAAAAAGTCATCTAGAGTTTCAACATTATTAGGAAATATCAAAATCAAAAGACAAATTTAACCGCATGATCATTTTTATGTGCGATTTGAAATCGACAATTGATCTATTAAGTACATTTTCATCTAATCATACATTTATAGCATTCATTGATTTATCAAATGCAAGACAAATTCTCTACATTTTTTATATAGAGAATATGTCCTATATTTTTTGCATATCATTAAATCACTTGCTTAAAAACACTACAATTTAGAATTCTACTAACTTTTTAATATAAACATTCCTCATTAGCTCCATCTGACAAAACATTCTCTACGGCACATGGAAATTCTAGTGAAGAATCAAAGTTGCTTCAGTGCCCTAGAATAGATAATATCAAATAATCTAGAATAAGTATTATAATTTATAATATTTGTTATAAAACTGAAATTTAGAATTGCCAAATAATAATTAATATAGTTCATAATTAAAATTAATAATAAAATAATAATAATTAATTATACAATTCATGTGAATGACTTTTAATAAATTTTATATTAGAAATTAAAATAGCTGTAATCCTTTATTATCATGTGAGAACATGATGTTGTTTTGTTTAGGGGAGGGGGTTTGTTGTCATGTGTGAACATGATGTTATTTTGATTAGGGAGTTTGAAGCTCGAAATCGAATAGGAAATGAATATTGAAGCTTGAAATCGCGTAGGCAAAGAATAAAGCATAAATGGAAATTTTCATCATCATTTTTAAATGACATATATTTTTTTACCTGCTTTCACCAGTATTGGATTATTATTATATATATGTTTCTTTAACAGCAGAGGCGTTTTTAAAAAGTTGACGTAGAACTATGACATCATAATTGTCATTTCATCTCAAAATCTGTCGAGCTCCAAAACCACACACACACACACACACACACACACACACACACACACACACACACACACACACACACACACACACACACACACACACACACACATTAATTAAGACAAATAATGACTTAAAAAACAATGTTCTCACGTGATAACAAAATTTGCGATCGTAGATTTCATTTAAATTTTATAATCATGTTTAAAAAAAGAATTTTAATATTCATATTGAGAAAATGAAAAAATGTGGCTTCGAACTATGAGTTCAAATAAAAGGACAAATTCCGCAATTAAAAGAGGTATTTCAGAAAATGGAATTCAGTTATTCAGAGAGATATTATTTAAAATAATAAATGAAAGACTTTTCCTTCAAATGATGTATAATTAAATCACCATCACTTGATTCAAGAGCATATATAAAAAATACTATTTATTTTGAATTTGCAAGTTTGTTGAACAGCAATTAGTGAACTTGCATCCCTTCAAAGAATTTAATCATTATTTATCTTGTTAACAATTTAATTTGGTATCTTTAAAGTAAATTCAAATGTAATTAGGAATAATAATAAAAGCCCTTATTACTCTTAATTTCTTAAAAATTAAAAATTGTTCAAATTTGTGAATTCTCAAGTGGAAACAAAAAAAAAAAGAATAGTTCTTGCTGAGATCATGAAAATAAGAGACATTTGTTTACCACTTAAAATGACTATTCAATAATTCTCACAAATTCTATATGATTGGCTTTTACATAAAGAGATACGAAGTAGGTTTAAAAAATTCCATTACAAAGGATAAAGTTTCGAATATTTGAAAGATTTATATTTGAAATATTTTTATAGCTAAAACTGAACTTCTATGTTTTAAACTTGTTTCATGTTCTTAAGAGGAAATTTAATTTATTTCAACGTAACTAGATTTTATTTTAAAATTAATATAAATTATATTTTGAATTTAGGCATCAGAAATCACATGTATACAACCCTTCACACATTTCGATACTGTAGAAATAAGCAGAGAAGGATCTGTATGAAAGCGCATCATTTCATTTTGGTGTAATTTCACAATGAGAATTAATATTTATTATTCATGCCTATGCATTAATTTGCAAGATTGTTCCAAAAAATCCTTTTTTCAAAAAATATTTGATTTCAATGAATTCTATATGTATGTGCTTTTATTTTATTCAAAATGAAGATAAATTGAAATCTAAATTATGCTGCATTGTTATAAAGCATAGTTCTTCTTATTCCCTAAATTGAAAAAAGAATATTAGTTTAAAATATCATGCTTTTGAAAGTGAATAAAAAAAATTCATTCCATCAATTTATAAATGATGTATATATAATTAAAAATGCTAAAATCAATTTATTTGAAACGAGTGCATAGAACACTTTTAAAAGTATATCATAAAGTTAAGGATTTAAGCAGATAATTTCAATTCCTAAATGTGCTGGAGGGAAATAAATTATTCTCATTTATTTTATTTGTCTGTTTTACCATAACAACAAAAATTGTTATACACAATTTATTCTCGTTTCAGATAACTGTTTTTTCATCGAAGAAGTAAATTATTCGCTTAATTTTTAGAGCTTATTTGTGAAATTTATAAAAGTGCTAAAAAAAACCCCTTTTATTTAATGTAAGTAACTTTCTTTTGGCATCCATATTACCACATCGCTTGATGCATAAAACTCATATATTTTAAATTGGGGAGTAATGACTTAAAATTTCCAGGCAATTTATCCAAAATGCTATCTAGGACCTTGCAAGTTTGACGCTAATGGGAAGCAGTGTTGTGTGCAAATAACATTAAATTATGATATGCTCCCAATAATTAAGAAATCCCTTTCCAAGAATAGCTTTTCTAAGCCAAGACTAATTATTACTCTTCACTCTTTAAGGGAACAAAAGCGAATGAGAAATAGCATTATCTTTTCAAGCTTTGTAAGTAATCTTATTTCGTGTGAATTTAAAATTAGCTGAGGATATTAATAACTTAAATTAATACAAAATACCATCTTAAAGAGATTTTTAGTTACATATTAAACATTTTTTGACATTATCGATACAGAAAAATTGTAAACCATTTATTAAAGTCTTTGTTTCTTCTTGAAAGGATCTTAGCCTGGCGTATTAACAAAGAAAGCTATAGGCGGTGAAAAATATCAGAAATAATGAAAAGAAATAAATTTTTATTGAAATATAATATAACGCATTTCATTGTGTTATTTTGTGTTATGTTTTTCTTTTTATATTTTATTCAAAATATATATATTTTATATTTTATTATTTCAAAGTAATTACTATTAAATATGCTATTTATCGTAAAGAAAGAAATAATTTTTATACATACTATGCACGTGCATTTGTCAACACTCAATTTTACATTAAAATATAACATTGGCAAATATTGCCAATATAACAGTAGAAGAAAGCACTTCAATTTTGAGAGTGTGAGAAATTAAAATAACAAGAATTATTATTTCTCATTCCTAAAATTACAAAAATGCATAAATGGGATTTACATAATTCATTATATGAAAATTAATTAAAAAGAAGAGTAATTAACGTTTTTAAAGTAATTTACCAAAAAATAGTTAAAGCATTTTGTAAAATATATTGTACTTGAAATTCCTTATATGAATTCAAGCGATTACAGAATAATAAACAGATTTGAATTCATTATATTTCAAAAAGGTATTAGAACTATTGCATCTGACAGCAGTGAACATTTATAAATTATCTCTCAAACTCTCTAATACACGGGTTCTTTCTTCCCTGCAATTCCTTCTCTAGGGATGCAGAACATTCATTTACATACATTTTGCATTCCATTCATTCGATCACGTTTAAAAGCAGAAATGCACGAATTGCAAATTTTACATGTTTCCTTTTCTTATAATTAGCATTAAAATGTGCAATTTATTTCACTCATAACTTTAAGATGATATTGAAATTACTTTGAATTATTATAAAATTCAAAAAATATAATAATCCTGTCCAGTATATAAATTTTAATGTATATTTTTTACTTAAAAAATATTATGTTTAAATATTTATTTATTTTATCGTATAATATAATCTATCAAAGTGTTATAAAATAGACTTTTAATGTCATCAATATATATTATGCAAGAGATTATTGGCTTTTCAAATAACATTCGATCGTGTTATTTTAATTTTCATTTCAACAAATAATAATAACGGCCCTATTCAATTATTAATGGCAAATACATGGTCCACTTTGAAAGGTTTATTGGACAATAACTAAACCCATTAATATATTTAAATATTCTTTTAATTAAATTGATTAATAATCTGTAAATAAAAAGAAAAAATATTCCAATCGGCAAGAAATTTGATATCGAGATCTGCGTTTAACACTGCTTTGTTATCTAATTAATTAGTTAAATTATCTAATTTTCCTTGCATGTACGAATATGAGAAGCATTAGTGAAAATAGTAATAGTAGATGAGCTGAATTTGGTATATTATCTGTTACTTAGATCTTTGTGTGATGTTTGACTAAATTATTCAACGGCAAGAAAATTCATTAATTTGCTTGTAAAGATAATTATAGTCACTTAAAAATTGAACTAACAAAGAAACAAATATTTATTATGTGATGTTGAAGGGAGGATTTATAATAAATTTTGGACTCAGACGATCAAGGTAGAGACCAAAATATTCTTAGTTCTGACACTGTTCTATGAAGCTGTCGCTCAGAGTGCTATATTCTAGGCCAGACCTTTTCTTAGTATTCAATGCACTTGTTTCTTCTCGCTGTTCTACGGAGTCCTCTGTGGAAATATAGAAATGATATTCGAGAACATTTCCTGGAGTACATTGCTCATGGGAAATAAATACGTTGAACTCCAAAAATAATCCTTTAGAATGAACAAATATATATATTTCTTCAGTACACACGGCTCCACTAGCATTTATTTGCTCTATATATGTGCATATATAGTGTTATTTTTATATTTAACCCCTTAAGATGTTATAGAAATAAATTTAATAGTAAATCATTAACTAGATTAAAATTTTGGATAAACGCTATTATTCCAATTCTTTGAGGCTTATATGTAAAGCTTACATGAAATTACCGCTCTAGAACTTGTAATTATATTTCTAACATAAAAAAATGATATGATGGAAGTATATAGTTGATTATAGGAGAAATATGAAGTTTCATAGCTAATGCTGGCAACTTTAAGAGATAAAATAAGTGAAACATCTAACTGAATAATAAAGAAGGCTTATATTTTAATAATAGAATTTAAATTATTTTTTTTAAATTGGTTAAAGCTGATTAATAGTTTTATATAAATGAATTGTATGTTGATGAAAATATAATTGTTTAAACTTTAAAATGATAAAAAATAATTTATGTGCAATGGTATATTCTAAATTTATGGCTGAAAAATGTAAACTCTCTCTCTCTCTCTGTGTATATATATATATATAGGCAGAGAAAGAGATGATATTTACTAGCCTGTCATGTTAATGAGTCCTAAATTCAAAAAAGGAGAAATACTTTTCATTAAAAAAAAAGACAAAGACAAAAAGAATATATTTGATGAAAATTGTAAAACCTGCAATAGAGTATATATCCCAATCATTTATTAAAAATTTCTAATTCGATCAGAAATTTACAAAAGATTTTTAAAAAAATGACTACTCTCAAATAGGCAAAGAATAATATAGCTGTGCAATTTGTGTAGAAAAAAATAATTTAAAAAAAAGAAACAGAGGTAAAGGAAATATTCTTCAGTCTGTGCATTTCAGTTCTTAAAGCCAAAATTCGCTCTGTTATATAGAATTCATGTCAAAAAGTTAAAACTCCTTTCTCTCAGTTTTAAATTTAGAATTTGCTGTAAATACAGTCTTGAAATTTTTTTCTTCAGAAGCTTCACTACCTAACTTTGCTTTAAAAAAACATTTCCTAGAAAGAAAGCGTATGCAAACAACTTTCTAAACTTTTAAACGTTATTCAGAAAACCCTAAGATAAAGCTTTGTTTAAGGGTAGAACACTGTTCAGAAATTGGTTTTGAATTCTGTTACAATAAAAAAAAAACTTTAAAACTTCTTGCCTTAGTTTCAAACTTTTAAAGCTCCTGTTAAGCCGTATTATTGATAATCCTACTCTAGGCTTTTCTTTTTTCTCAGAATATGCATCACAGTACATTCGCAAATTATGAAAATCCCCAATTAAAAAAACAGTTTCTAATTTTAAGTTAAAAGTATAAATATGTATTCTTCAATATATAACAATATAGATATAAATCGTGGAATCAATACTTTGTGCTCTTAAGAAACATAAAATATTTAAACATTAGTACAAATCTACATTTTTGCAATCACCTAGAATACTTTTTTCATAACTAAGATATTTTTAATTTCATTGATTGTTCAAATTCCATTAAAAAATTTCATATTTATTTATTTTCTCAATTTGCATCTACTGATAAAAAGATAATTGGTATTTAATGCTTTACAAATTAGTTAACACATTTAACTGACAGCATTCTTATATATATATATATATATATATTTATATATATATATATATATATATATATATATATATATATATATGCTCTTGTATCTCCATTACACAGAATTAAATAACTATGAAATATTCCATAAATAATTCATTCTCTAAACTAAACGCTATATATCATTCATCGGTTTGATGAGATAACTGGAAGGATGTTGCACTGTTTACAACAAGTGCCATTCGAAATCAATTCGCATAAATTCTTCTCGAACTTATTTTTTTCTTTTGAAAGTTAATATAAAATTATTCTGATTATACTAATAACTTCGATAGATGTAAAAATGATTAATATGCTAAAATTTCGGTTTTCAATAAGTGTCAAAACGATAACAATGTAAATTTTTGTGATAAGTATTATATGTGAATATATAAATTTATAAAGGAAATAATTTAATTTTATTAATAATACAAACATATTATGAAAAATTATAGGATTTCATAAATGTGCCATGTGCAAAGTTTTCAGCTTTATATCGCTTTTACATAATGTATGTCAAAGTTTCTCAAATCCTATGTTCAGTTTTCACATGCACGCTCGACATTATATTAACGAAAAGAAACTATGGCTTCAATACAGCAGAAAAGCCACCAGTAAAAAAATAAAATACATCAAAGCTAAAATTTTTACTAATTAATTTATTTCTAAAATTAATGCCTCACCATAGATATAAGAATGCTGCATTTTGCATGGATAGTTCTTTGCTTTTTGTTAGGTTTACACTAGGACAGTTATAAGCCAGTAAACAGCGCATGCGTAGAAAGGTGGAAATATGCTGTTTGATCGATAGCAAGTAATTATCCCAACAGGACAACAACATACCGTAATATTGTATTTTTTTTTTTTTGCTTATTGCGCATGCATTTGCAGAATTTAGCTGGATTTTTCTTCTTTTTGCTAGCATTTAAAATTGATTACTTAACATAGATTAATTCCAAAATTTTTTGCTCTTTGTTCTTTTTGATGCAATGCTTCATTTTTTTCATTTTATTTACTATTTTTTCTATAATTTTCTATACATTATTATTTTTTTTTAATTTTACCATGTTTTTTTGAATAAATATCCATCATTTTAATATGATACGTAGTTAAACAGAACGATTCAAGGACGCCAAAATGGCAATTTAAATCTAAGCATGAAATGCCTGAATCTATCATATGAAATTGTTACAACATAAATCTGTTTCTTTCTACTCCTGCGCTGCTTACTGACTGCCTTATAACTTGCCGAGTGTAAACCCGGCATTATTCTTCATTTAAAATTGCAACACAATTTGTTTAAAACCATTCCCCATTACCCTAGTTATCAGAAGGACATTTTAAGTAAACTCGTTACAAAAATAGAGCGACTTTTTATCAACTGGACAGTAAACAGAGAGAAGTTAAGTCGTATTGAATCCTTAAAAAAATTATATCATTTGTGTTTATATCATATTACCTCGTTTACATTAAGATAGCAATTATATTCTTATTTGCATCTCCTGTATTTTTTAATACTTTTATTTCAATTAAAAAATAATGCCAGGTGATCATAAGTCAGTTTGAGGCTAAAGAGATTCGAATTGAATGCAAGTGTCTCTGGATGAAGAAATAGGAAGGATAGGAATAAAGAAATTAATCAATTTTAGCAACTCAATCTCGTCCAGTATTTTGTTACATTCAGAAAAGGAATAAAATGATGCCCATTTTTCTACATGGAACGTATTAATTAACTTTCCAAAATAATATCTTAATCAGACTGTCCGTTTAAGTATTTAGCGAAAATTCCTTTATGTGTTTTCTGCTTTCTTATAAAGTGTTGGTTAATTTTTTCCAGTAATAACTAAATACTTTTTTAATTTAAATTCAAAGATTTCGTATACAATGAACTTAATCGTAATGACTTTCTCACTGCATCCATGTCACATTAATATGAAATCACTAACAATAAGCAATCAGTCATTATTCTGTGCAAATGTTGTATGGAAATATTTTGTATTATGTAATCTGCAAATGTAAAGGGAAGAAATTTTATCATTTGATTTAGGAAGGCATCATATTTATAAACATGGGAATCTCAATTATTTGCAAGTCTATTTTCAATCTCAGTTGCTTATAATTTTAAATTTTTTGAACTACAGATTTAAATCTTTAAAGCAGTTCTATGTTTGAGAAAAGAAAATTCAACATGAAATGGCAATTTTTGATGATTTGGTTCCTAAAAATATATTTTCTAGGAGAAAAAAAAAATGCTTCCACTCATTGGTCTTCACAATGTGAAATGTCAAAAAATTAGTTGATCTTCTAATTCATTTCCCATTTAACAGTTGTTTATTCCATTATTTATTTTTAACGCACTGGAAATCCCTACAAAAATGTGTACTCGAAAATGGCAGTCGAAAAATATATGGAAAAGTAATCACAAACACAGAAATACTCACAGGGTTTTTTTTCATCTATATTTATTTAAAAAAATTCCTGAAATTATATTTATAACCAGCTAAGTCTAATGGATTAAATTAATATTTCACAGTTTAATAGGATGTATTGAGAATATTGAGAATTATGTTAGTTCAGGCAATGACTTAGAACTAGTTGTTTTAACTATTCATGTTACAGACTAGCCAACATATTATAATGTATGGTGATTAGCATTCCACTATTATTTTTCGAACATTAATCTTCATTTTTCTCGGGTTTTTTTCAAAGTGTAACGCAAGCATTGATTTCATGCTCAGAGAAGTAAGGACCATTGCTTCATTCAATTTCTTCCAGAATACTGATAATGTTGTCAGTTGAATCAATTAATCAGTTGATTTGCTGGCTGTATGAAGGAGAATGCCGCTGACATCCAAAAACAATTAATGTGTACACTGCGCCTCCCGAAACAAATACTACCTGTTAAATGTTAACAAATGGTGTGATAAAAATAAAATGAATTACACTTTAAACTCAGACTCTTATTGTTTCTAGATTGTTTTTCATTGCCTCCTAGTCTCAAATTCTCCATTTTTCTTAAAGAATCTCTATTTTATTATGTCAGGTCATTTAACATCTGGTGGTTGTTCTTTTGATAATGCATTCCTAAGGGCTCAGAAATATTTGATTTTATCACGGGTTCGCCAGAAAATCAATTGCTCTTCATTGTATTGCCCCTTCAAGAAACGAAAGTGTCTCTTTACTCATCAACACATGCGGGGGTGAGGAGGTCTGTTTCCTCCCTCTTTTCTCTTTTATAGAAATTCTGGGAAGTTATGAATGCTTCACAGGCCACTTTCTTCACTTTTATGGCTGAGATAAAAAAATATTATAAAAGCAGCAGAAACTAGTTAAACAGATTACCTACCTCTCTCTCTTTTTTTACTGAAGTGGGATAAAACTCGTGTGTGTGCGTGCTTGTGATTCAGCTTTATTTGATGTTATATAGCAGCGTATGAAAGTCATTAGCAGAGGCTCAGAGATCTTTGCACAAGTATTACTACTGATAATTAAATAATGATAACTCAGAGAATCAAATATCGATGAAATGTTGAGGATAATTTTACAGAAATTGAACAAGACTAAGATTTTGAAGAATTATGATTGCTCTTGAAAACCCGATGGAGAGCGGCTCTCTTCTTGCGAAAAATGTCTTAAAACCTTATATAAAATTCATCCTATTGTGATACGTAAATAATTTGAAGTTTATGATAAAAATTAATTTAATTCAAAATGAAGAATATTAGCCTTATTAAAATATGCATATATAAAAAAGAGCTACGAATTTTTTAACTAAATGTTTGGGCATGTGTTTGTTAAAACTTTCTGCTATAAGCACTGAGTAAAATATCGACTTTAGTATAATTGTGAAATTTTTATAAAAGGAAAAAAATACTTGTTTGCAAAATAATAATTTAATATAAATAGAAAGGGAGAAAGGAATAAATACAGATAATTCAAAAAGAGAAAGTAAGCTGAATTTTTATGCATCATATTAAAATTCGCACTTATGTCTTAACTACAGTATATTTGTGTTTAAAAAAATCTATTTCCTAACTATATTTTATTTTTGTACAGAGACCAATAATATGAGGAAAAAATGCCTATTAACTAGAGATCAGAATGAACTTGCACTTATATCAATATTCCAGAAATAATTGTGTGTACTGAAGGGTTATTAGTATTACTTTTCTGGGCAAATAATTTATGCTTGAGATATTTGAGATGATTTGATGATGCAAGGCAGCATTCATGAAAACTATTAACTTTACAAATGGAATTCGAAATGGTAGCATACGCACAATATCTATAACCGCATTTTAAGCAAAAAATAATTATTTTATTTTTCCTGCATTCTCTGTTTTTATAACCACTCTTTGGATTATTCATGAAAACATAGCAGCAAGTTTCGAGAAATTTTAGATTTTATTCTTCGAACTGGATTCTTTTATTTTTCCTGGATGTCGAAATAATCAGATATATGTTTTTCTCCTGCCAAATTATTATTCTTTAGAGTATTTTCAAAATTGAATCTGACAAACAGTCCAGAATATTCAATTTAACAACACACTATATAAAATTCAACTTTCGATTAAAGGAATTCAAACCCTTATGTATGAAATCATCTCAAACCTAACAAACTCTGCCAAAAAATCAATATATATATATATATATATATATAGGAAAAGGCAACGACCAGCATTAATATTTGAAATATATTTATTAAGATTAAAGTACAAAGGACAAAACATTACTACATAGAACATAAAAGATACATGAGCGTGAGCTGCACGTCTTGCAGTCTCACTGCCCAACTCTCGTCTGCCAATAATGGCGGGAAATCATTACGTGATTAATGACGTGACGCAACATGGCGCCATACAGGATACGGGATCTGTCAGCGCTTCCCACATCGGCCATCATGACAGGATAGGCGACCTCGCCTTATGGTATACAGTACATTGAAGTAAATATATAAAACAAACAGCAAATACAGGAAAATAATAATATGTAAAATTGAAATATTCACAAGATAAAACAAATAAAATAGTCATACCATCCGTGACAGCATAAGTATATAGCAATACAATAGCGTGCACTGGAAATATCGAATAACTAACTAAAAATAAAAATAATATTAGTGTTGAACATATAAAAATATAATAACACAAAATAAACAGAGAAAAAAAATCAAAGTCTATATCGTCCAAATATACACACACAAAAAGAAGGCAAATAGTTCTCTTTTTCTTTAAGTAATGTTCAGTGTTTTCTTTTGAAACACAATTCAAGTGATATGTTCTATATTGCTAGACCATGGTTTCATATATTCTGCACAAGTTAAAGTTTTTGATGGTCCATCGAAGAAATCACACTTTTCAACATCGTATGTGTCGTTTGCTTTAATTTTGATCACTTTATATGGTCCGAGAAATTTTTGTTTCAATTTCAGACCAGGGCCAAATTGAGTGCGCTTGATTGCGACGAGATCATTCAATTGAAATTTTTGAGCATGTTTCCTACGCAGATTGTAGGTACTGCGATTTTCTTCTTGGATTTTGAGAATTTGTTGTTTTGCATCTTTACGGAGTTCATCACGCTGTTGGAGAAATGCAGACTGGATCTCTTCGTTGACAATTTCGAGGATTTTTATATCATGCTCAGATTTCATTTTAGTTCCAAACAGAATTTCGAATGGAGTAGAATTGATACTTCGTTGAAATGTAGAATTAATAATTTGCTGAACGGAAGCAACATGGCTATACCATTTCTCGGGGTTTTCTATGGATAGCTTGGAGAGTACAGATATGATAGTAGAATTAAGTCTTTCTACCTGACCGTTTGATCTAGGAAGTCCAGCTGTAATAGCAATATGGGTGATATGCTGATGTTCACAATATTCTTTGAATGACGTAGATGTGAAAGCGGTATCTCTGTCCGTAATAATCCTTGAAGGATTACCGAAAACTGATCTTTGGCATTCGAACTTATTGAGAACTTCAGCGGTGTCGGTGGACTTGGTCGGGTAAAGCCACACAAACTTTGTAAAGGAATCGATGATTGCCAGAATATGCTTATATTTCTTAGAAGTGCTGGGAAGAGGACCCAAATGATCAATATGGTATGTATGAAAGGGAGTATCGTCTTTGTCAAGTGGATGCAAAGTGCCATCTAATTTGCCACGTTTTCTGTTATTTAGGATGCAAGCTACACAGCTGCGTATGCATCGTTCAATTTTCTCTATCAAGTTCGGAATAAAGAATTCTTTGTTTAACATTTCATGCGTGCGTTTTACTGCAAAATGGCCTCGTTCATGACAGGATTTAATAATGTTGGCCTGCATATCGTCAGGTACGACAAATAAATCGATTCCGTCTAAGTTCTTATATAAAATGTTGTTCTTGACTATGTAGTTCTCGTAAGGTGCATTTTGAAGTAATGCTTTTATAGCTGTAATATGCTCATCTGTCTGTTGAGCTTTGAAAATTTGAAGATTGACACAGTCTTGAATGATCATGCAGCATGGGCTTCGGCATGAGAGCGTCGACATGAGTCATCTTTGAACCAGTTCGATGCTCTATTTCGTAGTCAAAATCCTGAAGGTATAATGCCCATCGCGAAATGCGGGAATTCATTTCTTTTTTATTTAACGTTTTGACGAATGCATTACAGTCAGTGATAATTTTAAAATGTGATCCGAGGATGTAAATTCGGAATTTTTTAAGAGCTTCTACAATGGCGAGTACCTCCAGCTCATAGCTGGTGTATTTTCTTTCGTTGTCAGACGTTTTCTTGGACATATAATACACTGGATGGAATTTGTTATCATCTTTGGATTTTTGTAGTAGGACTGCCCCCCAAGCCATCAATTGACGCGTCTGTATGAATTTCAATGGAACTGCCTTGATTAAAAATAGTTAAAACGGGTTTATCAGAAAGTAACTGTTTTAAGCGTAAAAACGCAGTTTTTTGCTGAGCTTGAAATAGAAAGGGGCTGTCTTTACGAAGAAGATCACTAAGTGGTTTTGCTATAGTAGAGTATGAGGGAATAAATTTTCTAAAGTATCCCGTAAGACCTGGAAAACGTTGTACGTCTTTTGCATTTTTTAACTCAGGATAATTAAGAACGGCTTTAGTTTTGGAGGGTGAAGGGAGCAATTTGCCGTGTTCTACTACGTGACCCAAAAATTCAATCTGACTATACAAAAATTGACATTTTTTAAAGTTTATATCTAGTCCATAATCGCGAGCTACTTTTAAAACAGTGTTAAGGCGTTCGAGAGCCTCAGATTCATTATTTGCGGGAATGACGATGTCATCCATATACGGGAGGACAATGCCTTTTGTATTAAGATCACGAAAAACGGCATTTATGTATCGCATAAAGACAGGGGGACATGAACTTAAACCGAATGGCATATAACGGAATTGAAATTGACCTGTATTTGTGACGAAACTGGTGTAACAACGACTTTTTTCTTTTACCGGCACATGAAAAAATCCGTTACGCAAATCGAGAGTACTGAAAATTTTAGCATTTTGAAGACGATCTAAAATGTTATCAATTAATGGTAGTGGATAATGGTCTTTAACTAATTTACGATTTAATTTTCTATAATCTATACAGACTCTATGTTTTCCATCTTTCTTACGAACTACGACAACTTGACTTGCATATGGTGAAGAACATGGTTCTATAATTCCATTTTTTAACCACTCGTCTATCTGCGCATTTACTATATCACGTTCGGCAAAGTAAGCGTTATATCAAGTGCGATGTTCGTGGCTTTAGTTTTGTTAGGTTTATAGGCTAACAAAATCTGTTCAACCTCATTGCGAGTTTGTTTAGAAAAATTCGGACCTATATCAAACGTGGGAGTTTCGGCAGAAATAGCCATTATAAAACTGTCAGTTTCAACAGAATCATCAGATTTAGAAATTTTGGAAAATACAACAACGTCAGGTTTAATTGTCAAATTTGCCTGACTTATTACGTCGGAACCTATTATTAGGTCATAAGTAGTACAATTATTAGGTACCACAGAAATAAAAACAGGAAAACTTTGTTTGTCAATAATAATTTCAGATTAAAAGGAACCTATTATTTTAGTTTGGGAAAAACCGAATCCAGTTAGTGTTATCTTGTTATTCGTCAACGGCGGCGATCCTAGTTTAATCCATGCAGAATGTTTGAGAAGTGTCGAAAAACTACCAGTATCGACTAATCCGGAAAGTGTATTATTAAGAATAACAACCTCTTTATGCATATTCGACGGAGAATGCAATAAATGTAAAGTGTTGACATTATCACTTGGGGTAGAACTGTCATTCCGAGTAGTACGATGACAATCGGAAGATTTATGTCCGAAAAGCTTACAAGAAAGACATTTAGGACCACGATTACGATTAGGGCAAGACTTTGCGATATGTCCAAAATCGTTACAGTTAAAACAACGCGTCTTACTGTTAGTCGGATTACTAAGATTCGATTTTGATTCTCTTTGTTGGACAGGGATTTTATGTATTGTATCACGTCTTTGGTCGTCATTAGCATATCTAGAATACGATATCTTTGAATTATTTGCGTTCATTGCACTTACGATAGTTTCAAAAATTCGTAATTTTTGTTTAAACTCAGAATAACATTTTGCACCATAAAGAATATTTTTATCCGAAGGGGAACCCTGTATCCCATTTATTGTGTATTGAATAACAGAACATTCATCAATAAGGGTTTCAGACTGATTCGCAATTTCACGCATGGCAATAAAATATTGCATAAAAGTTTCATTCGAGCGCATTTTACGTCTTTCTAGTTGTTTATGTATTTCAATAGAAGTTACTTTATTGGAAAATTCATTAATTAATGCACTTTTAAAAGCATGATAGGAATTTAGATTTCTTTGAGAGAATAAAAAAGATTTAGCTGCGCCGGAAACTAATCTCTTTACAAAGATTAATTTTTGTTGTTCGCTTAAAGAAGGAAAAAGAGAAAAATTCTCTTCAACATCATAAAAAAAAACTTTTAATCGAATAGGAATCATTTCCTGTGAAGTTTCTACAACTACCACAGAGATCGCGTAATAAAAAACAAAACTGAAGGTTTATTTCATTCATCGTGTGTTTATTCGAGGGATCATTTTCGAGTGATTCCCTTTTGGCGCCAGTAATTAATGCCTGACTGTTATTTATTAATGTTTCGTCTGAAGTTACGGGGATGGGGAAGGAAGAATTATTACCCGTATTACTCATAGAG
Source organism: Argiope bruennichi (assembly GCF_947563725.1). NCBI lineage: Eukaryota > Metazoa > Arthropoda > Arachnida > Araneae > Araneidae > Argiope > Argiope bruennichi. The sequence goes on from NC_079154.1 coordinate 12,060,572, forward strand.
CTGTTATTAATAGATGAACTTTCGGTTTGAGAAACCTTTTGAGGAGACAAAGGTTTTTCTTCTGTTTCCGATAAAAAAACTAGTATCTAGCGAGTTCTGAAATTCATTTAAATTTGTTAGGGCTTTAAAAATATTTTCACACAAAGCATCTTTGTCGGTCTCAGTTACTTCTAAGTGTAATAAATTAGAAACGGAGATAAAGTCAGATAAAGAAAAATTATTCAACAACTCTTGTTTATGTTTTTCTACATCTAAATTTTCAAATCTTTCAAAATTTCTCATTCTTTTTCGAGAAGAATGGTCAAAATTACTGTAACCTAACCCAGAGTTAAGCAATTTTACTGAATTAGTTTTTGCATATTTAAGGGAGTTAGCGATTAATTGAATATCGCCTAGTTTTAAAGACATTGTAATGAATTAAAACAGAACTAATGCACATTCACGTACTATACTATAAATGCACGTACTATACTATAAATTACAAACTTGGGAAAAAATTATGCCTACCTGGTTGGGAGCAGTCGAATTATTCACTCTTAAAAGTTCCTTTTTTTTTTAAAGCAGCCAGTATATGTCAGCACAGTTGCACAAGAACACGAAGTAATTGAACCTTTAACGTTTTCACTTGAATCATATCCATCCAAAACGTGCACTAACGTCCATTCACCAGTCCAGTAAAATATCCACGGCAAAAATCCACTCTTATCAAAATTTTTAGCATCAATTTAACGTCTTAAATTGTACTAACGTCCACAGCTTTTTCGACAATTTGGCGGGATTTGCTAGGGGTATTCACGAGAAAGGCCGAGCCCCCAAAATGTGGGAAAAGGCAACTACCAGCATTAATATTTGAAATATATTTATTAAGATTAAAGTACAAAGGACAAAACATTACTACATAGAACATAAAAGATACATGAGCGTGAGCTGCACGTCTTGCAGTCTCACTGCCCAACTCTCGTCTGCCAATAATGGAGGGAAAGCATTACGTGATTAATGACGTGACGCAACATAGCGCCATACAGGATACGGGATCTGTCAGCGCTTCCCACATATATATATATATATATATATATATATATATATTTCCTTTTATTCAATAGTATCAGTATGTTTAAAAAATCGCATATTGATTATTATAATAAATATCAAAATATCACTAATTATTATATAGTCTGAATACCAGAAAAAATGCGTGTTATTTCTTATTATAAATTACAATTAAGATATACAACTACCAAACGTAAAAAAAATTTTAAGAAATTCATAAAACTTATAATATTATGATGTAGGATTTTGTGACTCTTCAATGAAAAGAACATTATCGTATAAGATTTCTCAAATATTAGAAGCGGCTGTTTTGGGAAAAATCTTATAATATTAATAAAACGATTTTACTGACTTCTTTTATTAGATTTTATGAATATTAATTTATATGTTTACAGATAGACGCATACATATTTATCATCTCGGAAAAAAAATTCAAGATTAATAAAATGTTTCTCAAGGTTTAAGAAAAACACATTACAAAATATTGTTTTGTAACGTAGTACGTGACATTTAGATTTTTGTCCTTCAATCGCCCCAAGTTAACGGGACAATATAACAAATTGATCAAGTAGGCATCGCTCGCAGTATTTTCCTTTTTAGATTGTATACTCTCTTCTTACCTCTACCTATCTCTTTTTGCTTTCCAAATTATACTTCTCAGATCCACAACAACTGTTGTAGAAACTGGAATTCGAAGATTCTCTCTCAAATGTAGAACTGTTTTATTCGCAGAAGCAATTCCCTTTTGTCTCTATTCGAGTAAGAATTCGAAAAAGGAAGTAAACTGGAAATTGTATCTTGCAGGCTTTTGCATTACATATGTAGTGTTACTTAAGAATGCAGAAGCTTCTGAATCTGAATATCTGATATCGCACATTTGTTAGATCCGAATACCTGAGAAAGCGCAACAGAACCCCGGTTATTCTTATAGGCAGGATCCGGATCTATTTGAGGGAAAAAATAAGTCGGCGAACAAAATATTTCAGAGCAAAAATAAGTAGAGGAAAAGAAGCAACAGAATTTGGCTAAAATGATCCAGAAGCGATATTCAGATTATTTGAAACTATAGATTTCGAATGATTTGTAAAAGAATGATGTTCCGATTCTTATAATACATTCTGGAAAAAAAACTTTTTTTTATTTATTATAACGAACATTCTACTTGAATTCACTGTTGGTCTTAATACCTCACAATACTTGAAGGTATATATGTTCATAATATTCAATTATGTTTGCTGAAATGTATTGTTTGTATATTTTTTTCGGATTAGTTTTTTTAGGAGCACACGTAATGATTGTCGCAATAAATATATTTTTTGCCTCTGCATCTAGGAGAACATAAACTTGTTCACATGTACACAGAGAAACGATTAAGCTAGTTTATATTTATATCAGGATCCACATATTGAAAATTATATCTTGTAATTTATTCATTACCATGTTCCTCGTTAAGATTGAATATAGTTGAGAACTCTTTTTTGCTTCGTAAATTTATTCGAACATCTATAATCATTTCTGAAAAATAAGGTTTTTGGAGAGATTTAATTTAAGGTTCACTGACTTTTTACTGATATAAATGTACTGGATTCATTAAACTTATTAACAGACCTTATGTCATATAAGAAAATTTAAAAAATGATAAAGCATTTTTGATTTAATATTTATTACCTATATATAGTTCAGATATAGAAAAAACACTGTAAAATATAGTGAAATGGAACTATAAAAAAATTGTCAATGCTCAATCTTCCTTCCTTTGTTTCTAGACTTGTCAACCAATAATTTTGAGTAACTTGATTTATATGACATAACAGAATTTAATACATTACGTCTTTTAACTAACTGCACAGTTCACTTCAATAGCAAATAGTTTATTTTGAACACTTTTTTCTCCAAAACTGACTTAACATCGTATCGCCCAGAACTAAAAGAAAATATCGAATCTCTTTAAAAGCTACTTTCTTAGAAAACTGTCCAACGTGCTTTGACATTCGATTATTTTCTCAGGGATCCGTTTAAGCATTTCTTCATAAATGTCTCGATTGGAAAATAACCCCAAAGAGTATTCTTCTTTTCCGGTTGGTGCTGCATTTTTTTTTTTTTTTTTTTTTTTTTTGTCATTTGACAATAATTTCAAAGATGCACGGAAATCTGAGAGAAAATGGATCCAAAAGACTCTAATGGTCGACGGTAGGATGAACAAGGCCGATTTTGAAAGAAAAAGAAATATCGAAATCCGTAAAAAAATCTTTAAAAAGCGTTTTGGGGAAGAAAGTGTGCCTTGAAAACTGAATTTATATTTATAAATATAAGAGACGGATATGTGACAGAGGTACTCATTGAAAACGCGACGATGCTAAGAATATCCAAATTATACGGATTATGAGAAATTATATTAGGTATTTTCAAATGATACTACCTGGATAGGATAAAAATACTGCATATGTTCTGAAAATAAGTTTCATCCTTTATTTTTACATGGGTACTGTAGTACAAAGCCAGAAAAAATTATCCGAAAACCGATAGCTTTTCCAAAATCCTAGAGAGCCAGAGCAAGGCCAGAGGAGCAGTGGTCCATGCCGTAACCACAAACGGAACAAAAAAAAATTGTGTTAGAGCTTATTTGAGAGTAAACCAGAATAGCAAAATGGTGTGATTATAAAGAGAAGTTACTGGGGATAAGGGTATAAGTTTAGCATATTTGATATTTATTGACATTTATAGATATAAGGCATGTAATGAAGAAAACGTTGAATTCCATCGAATACTGGCAGCTGGTTCTCAGTGTCTGGTGATGGAAGGTAGAATGTTCAAGATGAAAGTTCTATCGACAACTGCAACAAATACCGTAATATTATAAATATTGTTGCTTGTCACCAGATGTGCAGCTGTAACTCATGTCTCATTCCGAAGGACATGCTTCAATCAACCATGATTCATGATTTTTTGAGATATTTGAATATATCAGCGATACTGCTTTTAACGGATTAAAGTAATTTCGACCTCGGATTCAAGAAATATTATAAAATTAGACTACAAGAAATATGTCCGAAAATTCACAGAAAAGTCGCTGAATTCAAACAGAGGATTAATAAGTGTGGAGTTGCAGTTGTCATTTCTCCGTAACTCTTTGCTGAATAAAGACAGAAATAATATTAAAGTTAAGCGCATACTTTCCAATTTCTCAATTTTAATATTGTGAAATTGGAAAAATGTATAGATTGTAGAAATTTATAATTTGTATAAATTTAAAAAATATATAAATCTCATATTATGCATTTTAAATGGTAACTAACAGGAATCTCTATGGTAGAGAGAGTGACAGTTCTTTATATCTTTCTCAAAACAATTCTTTTTTGTCAAATAGTTTGTTTCCATAGAAAAAAAAAATGTTTCACGAAAATTGTATGAAGTTTTATTAAACCATCTTTAAAATTCAATGTAACTGTTATTTTTTTTATCTCTTTACATTATAGTATAGTTTTAATGGGCTAATTATGATAAAAATATATTATGTAATTTTTTGTATTATCAAGTTACAAGATATTCACTTCATTTTTGAAACTTCTATTATTAGTACATTAAATTGAAAATGAGTTCATTATTATTATTATTGAACTTATATACTCACATATCATGCTAATTTTGGAGTGAAGCATTAAGAAACAAATATATTTTGTTCAAAAATATGTAACGACGTACGGGAAAAGTATTTTGAGAAAAAACTGTTATATTTTTGAACATTTGCATTAAAAAGGTTGAATAAACATCTATGAAAACGAAATATACCAGTTAAATGCCAAACGTGTTTTTTTTTTTTTTTTTTATAAATTGGAAAAAGAGTATTTTTTGGCCGAAAAGAAGTCTCAAGCAGAAATATGTAGTTTAGAAATCTCTAAAATATTTTGCTTAGAATTTTGAAGATAGTGATTTTCCATTCTTTAAATATTGACATTAATTGATAAATAGCACAAAAGTTTCCATTTTTTCACTTTTTGAAGCACTAGAACAACCATGAAATATTTTCCAATCAATAAATGACTTATTATCTAGTTTTGGAACTGCAAAACATATTGAAAATTTATTCTACCAAATTTGAATTATATTGTTTTGGTAATTGTGCAATAAGAATCGTCAGGAATCAACAAGATAGGACTTAGTATAATATGACTTAGTCAAATCAACAAGATAAAACAGTATAATATGACTTAGTCAAATCAACAAGATAAGACTGAGTATAATATGACTGAATCAAATCAACAAGATATGACAGTATAATATGACTTAGTCAAATCAACAAGATATGACAGTATAATATGACTTAGTCAAATCAACAAGATATGACTTAGTCAAATCAAGAAGATATGACTTAGTATATCACCTGATTTCCTTGTCAATGCATCCCATTAAACTGATAAATATTATTTTTTATAAAATTAACTAGATGTAAACATAATTAAAAAATGCTTTTTTTATTAGTATAGGAGAAAATAAAAATTTGTCATTTTCCTTTTGACTTATCATATATTTTCTGACCTCCATATTTCAGTACACATTTTTGGAAGAACAGATATTGACCAAGTTAAAAATTATTCAATTAATAGCCCTGGAACCTTCTCGAGTGCCCTCTATCAAATATATGTATGTGTATCTTTAAACATATAACAATTTCCGAACAATAGTTACAAAAGTGCCTATGCAATTGGGATCTTTGGCGAGTAATTTCTGGAATGCTTTTAATACAAAAGTACCAGAAAATCAAACGTTTATTTGGGTTGCATTTTCTAGCTAAAATCAAAATTCGACACTTAATTACAATTAAAGTCAACATATAAATTATTAGTTTCATTTATTATAGTCAGTATGCTTTGAGCTACTATGTTTTCATGCAAATCAAATTACAGCCCAACAGATGATAACTCTTCGAAGTATTTTGTTTAAAGTTAATAAAATGTTAAACTTTAATTACTGAATTTACGTATCACCGTTTTCTATCTTTTTTCAATTTTTTTTTAATTTTATCGTTTTTATGATTCCTTCTACTTAGGTAGCCGGATAAACATACTTCATGGAATGGATATTGCTCGTCATTTGCTAGAAATCTAAAATATTGGTGTAAAGAATAAATGCAAAATTACATCTGATTAGCTCAAAGATATTTTGAGTTATCCGATTCAGAGACGTTCATCATTCCAAAAATGCGATTTTCAGACAAAGGGAACGTGGACCTAAACAAAACTAAATTAAAACTGTTGAGTGGAATTAAAATGTGGAGATTTATGTAGTTCTATAGTTCGATCTTTTTTTGGCGATACCTCCTTGCATTTTTTTCATCCAAAAAAGTAAAAAGAAAGAAATCTCTATTGAGATGCAAAAATGGAATGCAAAATGAAAACGATATACCAGCTGCAGCAAAACCGTAAACGTTTTTCAACCTTAATGCCTGATAATAAATAATACAGTATTGCCTTTGAAATTTCTTCTTTCCATATTTTTATTTTAAGGTGCATACGATATATTGTTTCAGGTCCATTTGCATTAACTCATTTATATTATAACCGAGTTGTTTCGTGACCAGAAAGAGAGAAAATTCTAATAAAACATAGACCAAAAAAAATCATTAGCGGATAATTGGACATTATCTGCCAAAGTATTATTTAAGCACTGCAGCTCATTTCAGATCTTTCATGTGGAGTTAATGTTTAAAATAACTTTTTACTTCTCTGCATTCTTTAGAACTAGTAATTTTTGTTTGTGACACGAACAGATGACTTCTACAGAAGAATACGGCTATTGAGATAATAGATTTTAGGTTCTATATGGGATGAGAGTTAATAGATTTTGGCTGCAGCCTTCTGTAATTTCAGATGGTGAAGGAAATAATTAAATAGTGTAATTGCCATGCACTGAAACAATTCTATGTTTCTAGAATCAACATTTGTTAAAATCATTGGATTTCAGATCTAATATATCAGTTTTCTATCATTAGTTATTAGTCTAGAATAAAATCTGATTTTAAGCACTTTTTAAATTTTAATAATGGCTATTATTTAATTACTCATTTTTATTACGCATTATGTATTCAGTGCTTTTTGTCGATTCTCTGTGTTAACTGCTTTGTCAATTTTATACAATAATTAGAATTGATTTTCATTGATACACTACAAATATTCAACTTTTGGTTCATCTATCCATTCTATTTTCTCATAGACTATGCATGCATTATATAATGTGATTACAGAAAATTTAAAAAGAAATATCTGATCTTCAGTAATTTATCATCTTTTCTTCGTTTCGTTAAAGTTATCTGTCACCTTTTATAATAATATTCACGCTTACATTTGGACTTTTGCAAACTTTAGAATTAGACAATCTTTCATAATTAGCATTTTGCCTGTGCTTTAAATAAACGTATTTGCTTATTTTTCATTTATTTAGTCATGCATTTTTTAAAGGTGATAGATATTTTGAAAAAGCTTGAAAAGTCATTTATCTTTTATTTACCGTTTTTTGAAGGATTCTTGACATGTTGATCTCAAAAATAAATGACCCAATAATCAAGTCCCATTTTCATGTTCTTTCGTATCTTTTATTTTATACATTTCGAAACATTTAATTTTCAATAAAAATGAATAATGATTGATAGTTACAAAAATAGAAGTTTCAACATTCCATTCTTATAATTTTTTTTTTAAATTTTATTTCGTGTTTGTTTAATAAGTAGTATTAAATACTATCTAAAATAATCTGTAGAATATTAATTATATGGAATTATAATATTATGGAGTTATCTTTAATTATATGGAATTACCATTAATATGATGATCAACGAAGAAAAGATACGAAAAAGTACTTAAAAGTTACATTTCGTTATTATACAAGAAAGTTGGGGAAATAAAAAATCAGCAAAAATAAATTACAGCTTACAATGAATGCAGTTTGTCTGAAATCCAGTTTTCGTAGTAAATATGCTTAATTAAACGAAAAAGACGAACATCTTTAAAAGTTCTCTTCCTTGAAATTGTGCATGACTTTTTTATATATCACTTATATATCGTTTTCAAGTAAATAATTGCAATTACATTCTGACTCCGATTAATTAAGTTATAAAACCAGCCATACTATTAAAATTTCATTTCAATAACCGAAAATTAAATCTTTTAATTACCTACATTGAAGTTGATTTTTCTTAACAAATTTAGCTAGATCAAAATTCAATCTTGTTGAACAATAGAGATGAGTAAAAATTTCAATAGAATTTAGATCTTATCTTAATGCCAAATTCTATATAAAATCTGGTTCAATAAATTTTGGCAAAGTTATATATATATATATATATATATATATATATATATATATATATATATATATACACTGAATGTTAGCACTAAATGCTCTATCAGTAGGACAGTCAAATTTCCCATTTCGTTATCGCAGTTAAACCAAATATTTTCTCACTTTCTCTCTCGCTTCATTTTTCTAAAGTCAATATGTATTATCAATATATTTTTTTCAACCTGCATGTACAACTCATTCATTAGAGTTCGAAAAACACACTTGCCAAAATGACTTTTGTATTTTTTGAAGAATTTGAATTCTAAATATTGCTCATAAGTGTAATCAACGAACTTCATAAAAGTCAATCTTGCAGAATTTGTGCTTTATTTGAAAAATTTTTATATAACATCACTTGCTTGTTATTTAGTAAAATCTATATTTTTTTTTAGCGAAAACTGAAACACGGCGATAATTTCTGGAAATAGAATTTCGGATTGATGCCTGCAAAATCTTTGTGATTGAAAGAAGCTATAAGAGCAGTTTGAAAATGTTATGACAAGAAACTATTAAAATATGTTGAATGTAAAAAGAAATTAGCAGAGAGATTATTGCGATTAAGAATAAATAGATAATGGTCCTCGTGTGATCAAGAAATAAGGCATGAAATAAACCAAACTAAACTAACAAAAAAAGAATCAGAATATTCTATTTCAATTTCAAAATCTGTGACATGCTTGTGATATTTCGGGCTATATTTGCTATTTTAAAAACTTTATATCAGAATAGATACTTGAACTCAAACAATTCTAAAATCACAATTTATACACATTGCATTGGGAGGACTTTAAAATTACCATTATAAACCACTAAATGTATGGCGTCATCCTAAGCGCGTGATTCCATATTTTTCATATTCTACTAAAAAAAATCAACAAATTTAAAAGTATTGTAAAATATAAAAGATTATTGCGATTATTTTAAACTTTATTGAAAAATCGTGTATGTGTGGAAAATGATTTCTAACATTTTCCAGAAATAGAGAGTATCCCTATTATGATAATAAAAAAAAAAACATCGCATTATTTTTAGTTTTTGCTGATATTTCATTCAGTTACTGAAATCCCTAAATTTTTGTAAATTTTAAATATATTATATATTTTTTTTGTAATTTTTTTAAATATCTGACCTTAAAATACAATATACCATATATAATATGTTTCCCTAAATTTTTACTTAATATCGTATTTCTGAAAGGTAGATAAATGACAGAATATTAAAATAAGTTATAAGGCCTTAATCGTTTTCATGGTATCGACATAAAATATAATCTTCGAAACAATTAGTAATCGAAAAATATGGGGATAATGTTATGCAATATAAATCAGAGTCAAAAGCAAATCTTCAGATCGGGCTTTTATAGAGAAAAGTTGGAACTCGCATAGCATTACAACTGCAGAACAGAATAAGATATTCTAAACAGTTGTTTCCAAACTGTCAGGTTTTATAAAGTTTTCTCATCAGTATTTCAGTAAACTGAACAAAATTTCTTTAGGATGCAAGCTGTAAATAAAACAATAATTCAGGCCAGAAAAACAATATGGAAGAATAAAAGTAGTTATTTTTATAGGTGGAGAATTATATTTAAAACAATGTTGTTTTTTTTCAAATAAATTATTCAAACACGAATGGACATAAAACCGATGAAAAAAGAAATAAAATAGCATTGATTAATCTGACTAACCAGTAATTCCTGTTAATAAATTGCTCGGTTTATAAAAATTGTCTGATTTATAGATTACAACTATCCTTTTTTTTTCTTCCTCATTTTCTATCCTTGTAACTGAGAATCTAAAATGCAGGTAACAAAAAACAACAGATTCAACTTTTTAATGTTTGGTCGAATAAAACAAATTTTGCATCGGGAATGATATGAATGACTCTTTTTCAATAATGGTTGCAATTACGAATAGATTAAAGGAATAAAATTGAATCTAAATATAATTGATTACTTTAATACTGAGAAATTATCTAGTAATTAACAATTTTTTCGAAATTTATCATTTGAATTATGTATCTAATTAATTTGAGCGTTTTGTCAAGTCGCTTGGCAATATAATGTTAAACATTTTAATCAGTTGAAAATGCTTTCAAACTCTGTTATTTTATTATATTTCTATTTACCATTAAAATCTAAAAAATGCAGCTCTAATTTCGCATATTACTATTATTTTATATTTACATCCTTAAAATGTGATAAAACGCCTTTTCTGGTACAGCATGTAAACGATTAATTTCCAAAGAACGAAAGCTAAATTAAGTAAAATTAATGAAAATGACAGATCGAGTTTTGTAGCTATCGTTTGCTAGTATCCTAGGATACACTCAGCTCTCATTTGTGGGAATCTGAAAATAAAAAAGTGAGTTTTTATAACATCCATGCCCTTTACCAATCTCCACAATTCTAGCATCTTTATTCAGTGGGAAAGTAGAACATCATCTGCATTTAGCATCAATATCAGCAAGAATATGAGATAAAGTATCAGTGAGACTACTATTACTAGTGTGATTTCAAGATATGAAAAAGTTCCTTGATCTCATGAATTTATTTCTTTGTTTGCATGGCAGTTGTTTAATATGTAATTGATTTAATTTTATGAGCATCCTTTCAGAGTTATCATTGATAGTCTAAAATCAGAGTGATAGTATACTTATTTGTTCACGTGGGAAAGATACAAAATAAATCTTTTGGATGGTTTCACAATATTGTGAAAGTTATATATATATATATATATATATATATCTGTGGCGTGTGTGTGTGTGTGTGTGTGTGTGTGTGTGTGTGTGTGTGTGTGTGTGTGTGTGTGTGTGTGTGTGTGTGTGTGTGCGTGCGTGCGTGCCTGCTTGAGTATGTTTTGCGACGTTGGGTGTTAATGATGATATAAACGATTCTTTAAATTAATTTTATTCTTTTGAACATTATTGGGCAAAAAGGTTTTACCTCCAAAATAATTTTATAGATTTCTTGGAAAATTATTGTTAGGAACTTCATGCATCAACTCAGCATCAATGATAAAAAGGTAAAAAAAATATATATATAATAGAAATACTTTTACAGATTTCATATATAAGGGAAGGAACTCTTTATGAAATATCATTGAACAACTACTACTTTTATTCACGCGAGTTTCACATGGCACTGCAACTTTAAGTTTGACCTTTAATGTTTCAAATATTCTAACGTCAAAGTCGTTAGAAAACTAAAAACCTGTATAAATGAATCTAAATTTAAAGTAGCAGTTTTTTTTAAATTTGAATTTAACTGGTTAGAAAAAGAATAAGGTTAGTAAAGACAGATATTTTATTGCCTATAAGGAATTTAACTAAAGAGAAATAGGGATTAAAATACGTAAATGTAAAGACATGATTCTGAATATCTTGGTATCTAACAGAATAAAAATAATAGTTGTGCCCAAAAGGGTAAATTATCAGTATTAGAATACCAACTTAATGCAGAAGATCAATTATTGGAAAAATTCCTTCGAGTCGGAATTCCTATATTTGAAACAGTTTACTTGGTTTAACAGAATTTCAATTAACATCTATTGTCTCGTTATTTACATCATTTAGAAGGTTATTATTTGTATTATAACATACTGCATTTTTTAAAGACTTTTTTTAAATGGCATAGAGAAAAATACTATTAGAAATTAAAATTATTATAATAGAATCGTTTTAACATTAAAATTAATGGCATGCAGATATTGGAAAATAATGCCTAGAAAGCAGGTTTTTTCTATGGTTTGGAATTTAACTGTACTATAGGATTATTTCTCCTCTTACCGAAGATAATGACTAATAAAAAAATTATAAATTATCAAGTTCAAACTTTTTTCTATCGTTTGGAATTTAACTCTATTATAGGATTATTTTTCATCTTACTGAAAATAATATTTTTGAATGACTAATAACAAAATTAAAAATAATCTATTCTGAAACAACACCTTTACATATGATGGAAATTGCCCAACAACAAAACAAATTCCACTAATTGAAATGATAGAATGAATTTTTATGGTTATTTCATTATTATAAATTGTTTTACATCAAAAAAATTAAATGGTACATCAAGTACATTATGATAATAAAAAAAAAAACATCGCATTATTTTTAGTTTTTGCTGATATTTCATTCAGTTACTGAAATCCCTAAATTTTTGTAAATTTTAAATATATTATATATTTTTTTTGTAATTTTTTTAAATATCTGACCTTAAAATACAATATACCATATATAATATGTTTCCCTAAATTTTTACTTAATATCGTATTTCTGAAAGGTAGATAAATGACAGAATATTAAAATAAGTTATAAGGCCTTAATCGTTTTCATGGTATCGACATAAAATATAATCTTCGAAACAATTAGTAATCGAAAAATATGGGGATAATGTTATGCAATATAAATCAGAGTCAAAAGCAAATCTTCAGATCGGGCTTTTATAGAGAAAAGTTGGAACTCGCATAGCATTACAACTGCAGAACAGAATAAGATATTCTAAACAGTTGTTTCCAAACTGTCAGGTTTTATAAAGTTTTCTCATCAGTATTTCAGTAAACTGAACAAAATTTCTTTAGGATGCAAGCTGTAAATAAAATACTATTAGAAATTAAAATTATTATAATAGAATCGTTTTAACATTAAAATTAATGGCATGCAGATATTGGAAAATAATGCCTAGAAAGCAGGTTTTTTCTATGGTTTGGAATTTAACTGTACTATAGGATTATTTCTCCTCTTACCGAAGATAATGACTAATAAAAAAATTATAAATTATCAAGTTCAAACTTTTTTCTATCGTTTGGAATTTAACTCTATTATAGGATTATTTTTCATCTTACTGAAAATAATATTTTTGAATGACTAATAACAAAATTAAAAATAATCTATTCTGAAACAACACCTTTACATATGATGGAAATTGCCCAACAACAAAACAAATTCCACTAATTGAAATGATAGAATGAATTTTTATGGTTATTTCATTATTATAAATTGTTTTACATCAAAAAAATTAAATGGTACATCAAGTACATTATGATAATAAAAAAAAAAACATCGCATTATTTTTAGTTTTTGCTGATATTTCATTCAGTTACTGAAATCCCTAAATTTTTGTAAATTTTAAATATATTATATATTTTTTTTTGTAATTTTTTTAAATATCTGACCTTAAAATACAATATACCATATATAATATGTTTCCCTAAATTTTTACTTAATATCGTATTTCTGAAAGGTAGATAAATGACAGAATATTAAAATAAGTTATAAGGCCTTAATCGTTTTCATGGTATCGACATAAAATATAATCTTCGAAACAATTAGTAATCGAAAAATATGGGGATAATGTTATGCAATATAAATCAGAGTCAAAAGCAAATCTTCAGATCGGGCTTTTATAGAGAAAAGTTGGAACTCGCATAGCATTACAACTGCAGAACAGAATAAGATATTCTAAACAGTTGTTTCCAAACTGTCAGGTTTTATAAAGTTTTCTCATCAGTATTTCAGTAAACTGAACAAAATTTCTTTAGGATGCAAGCTGTAAATAAAATACTATTAGAAATTAAAATTATTATAATAGAATCGTTTTAACATTAAAATTAATGGCATGCAGATATTGGAAAATAATGCCTAGAAAGCAGGTTTTTTCTATGGTTTGGAATTTAACTGTACTATAGGATTATTTCTCCTCTTACCGAAGATAATGACTAATAAAAAAATTATAAATTATCAAGTTCAAACTTTTTTCTATCGTTTGGAATTTAACTCTATTATAGGATTATTTTTCATCTTACTGAAAATAATATTTTTGAATGACTAATAACAAAATTAAAAATAATCTATTCTGAAACAACACCTTTACATATGATGGAAATTGCCCAACAACAAAACAAATTCCACTAATTGAAATGATAGAATGAATTTTTATGGTTATTTCATTATTATAAATTGTTTTACATCAAAAAAATTAAATGGTACATCAAGTACATTATGATAATAAAAAAAAAAACATCGCATTATTTTTAGTTTTTGCTGATATTTCATTCAGTTACTGAAATCCCTAAATTTTTGTAAATTTTAAATATATTATATATTTTTTTTGTAATTTTTTTAAATATCTGACCTTAAAATACAATATACCATATATAATATGTTTCCCTAAATTTTTACTTAATATCGTATTTCTGAAAGGTAGATAAATGACAGAATATTAAAATAAGTTATAAGGCCTTAATCGTTTTCATGGTATCGACATAAAATATAATCTTCGAAACAATTAGTAATCGAAAAATATGGGGATAATGTTATGCAATATAAATCAGAGTCAAAAGCAAATCTTCAGATCGGGCTTTTATAGAGAAAAGTTGGAACTCGCATAGCATTACAACTGCAGAACAGAATAAGATATTCTAAACAGTTGTTTCCAAACTGTCAGGTTTTATAAAGTTTTCTCATCAGTATTTCAGTAAACTGAACAAAATTTCTTTAGGATGCAAGCTGTAAATAAAATACTATTAGAAATTAAAATTATTATAATAGAATCGTTTTAACATTAAAATTAATGGCATGCAGATATTGGAAAATAATGCCTAGAAAGCAGGTTTTTTCTATGGTTTGGAATTTAACTGTACTATAGGATTATTTCTCCTCTTACCGAAGATAATGACTAATAAAAAAATTATAAATTATCAAGTTCAAACTTTTTTCTATCGTTTGGAATTTAACTCTATTATAGGATTATTTTTCATCTTACTGAAAATAATATTTTTGAATGACTAATAACAAAATTAAAAATAATCTATTCTGAAACAACACCTTTACATATGATGGAAATTGCCCAACAACAAAACAAATTCCACTAATTGAAATGATAGAATGAATTTTTATGGTTATTTCATTATTATAAATTGTTTTACATCAAAAAAATTAAATGGTACATCAAGTACATTTCAAGCACATTCCTCCTAACGTCTATATTTAGAGAACTGATATATAGACAAAGGAAGCCGATTATGTATAACTTTATTATTTATGAAATTATATTACTGTCAAATCTTTTCTATTCGTATTGAATAGAAAAGATTCTATTTCTTATTATTTCTATTCATGTTCATTTAGAAATTGTGCGTGAAATATAGAAAAAAATAAATTACTTGGAGGAATATTTATAAGCAATAATTTTTAAAAATGTTTTATTTTTGTTACAATTAAGTGTCAGAATTTATTGAAATTCAATTTAATAATTATCGTGGTAATGAAGGGGCTTAAGATAAATATTATAATTAAAAAGATTAAAATCAGATATCAGCGAGAATTATAAATCATGAAATTTAAATGTTTTAATAATTATTTAAGTATTAATCTTTTAAATATTATTATACATATTATTCATTTTCCTTTTCGACGATTGCATTTATGTTAACAAAATTGTACATGATTTAGTTTTCTTGTTTTATCTATTTTGAGAAAATGAATTATTTATATTTTTTTCTATTCAAGGAAATAATATCATAAAAGCAATTTCTAGAAATTCTCGAAAAAAATTTGAATATTTAAATTAAGAAAGAACTAATTGGAACTGATTTTTTCCATTTGAAAAAGCAAATATCACAATTAATATTCACAATAAATATTCACTTTTTATAAATATATAATTTTGGTATAAAATTAATTAAAATAATTTTCTAAGTAATGAATAGCAAAAGATTAATATGCTAAATACTTTTTTATAGTACGTGATATTTTTAAGATGTTTAGTATTAATTATTTACTTTATAATTTTAAATGTCACCAAGGATTATTAGTATTTTGTTTCCTCAAGTATTAATTAAAATATGCTGAGATTTTTTTATGGAAATTTATGATTCAATTGATAAAAAAAAATCCATTATGATATTGAAATGGAAATTATGCATTCGATTTCAGTTATTTACAATAGTCTACCGATGAGTACTCTAAAATCAGGGTTAGGAAATCAAAATTAATATTTAAAATTGAATTTTATTTAATGCAGGAAATTATTTGATATAAAATATAAAGCCTTTAGATTCTCAAGTTGTTCTTTGGAAATTGTGAATCAATTGTAAAAAGTTCTTGAATATTCCTTTGGGGAGAACTTTGGCTTCATATCATCAAAAATTAATTTTTTTTTCTGTCAATTCATTTGTTTAATAAATTAAAATATAAAGCTTTTTGGCCAACCATTCATGTCCTGCAAATAATTCTTATGTTAATAACGTAGGCTTTGAAATTTTTAAAGATATTTCAAATATATCGATGTAAAGAAAAAAAGATTGTCACCATTGCACTGAAAGGATTAACAATCCGTGATCGTGCGAATATGAATAGAAAAAATTTCTTCTTAAAATGAACTTAAAATTATAAATAAATAGCGATTGAATGATAAAAAAGAAAATAAAAAATTTAAAAATCAGGAAAATATAAATAAAAACTGAATTTATATAAAATCACTTAAGATTCATTGAAATTTGGCTTATATTTGTTTGAAAATTAATATAATTAACACATACATTCTAATTTGTAAAAACACTCGACATTTCTTTTACTTAAATACGAAACAAATTGGTACATTTAATAATTTTTACTTTTTTTTATTTATTTAAAACATATTTGATTTCCACATTCGATTTAAACATTTTAAATAAATTCTGTTTTAAATAAAAATTTCGAATTTTGGTTTTAAACCGAAATATTGAATGAGTAGCACTAAAATAGATTTCAAAGAACTAAAGTAAAGTCGAAGATCATCTTTGTAATTTTTGCATGGATTCCAGATTTCAAATCTTTTAACTCGGAAGAATGTATTTTAATGCATAATACTTTGTAAAATATTATGTATTTTAATATACGTACTAACCAAAGAGTAGCAAGTCACAAGAGTAAGATGTCACGTTATAAATCCAGCGGCAGACTGCTTTGATGGATTTTTACATCCATTCACATATGGATTTGCAAACTTATCATCATTAATTTCAAGAGTGACAAATAGGAACTATATAACCTCATGAAATTCTCATTTATATAAAATAATTTTCAAAGTCCGCCATCTTCGATGAGAATAAATCTTCAGTATAACCGAATGAAACTTCCGGACCAGAACATATGCAATTTTCCTAGCCATCTTCATTTAATTCACAGTCCTTCAACTACACTGTTCACTGCTATTGTCATTTCTTTATCAGCTGCTTAATTGTTTGACCATTACTAATACGAATGACGTCATTATGAGTGCAAGCAAATAATTTGCAATTTAAAGGTAAGTAAGCAGCTGGCATCTGTCTGAAAATGATTGTTGCCGATAATGGACAAGATAATCACTTAGCGAAGCTCAAAATGAAAACTGCAATAAATCTGTGAGTGATTTTCTACAAAACCCCTTAATTCTATTGGAGCAATCTAATACAGCAGAAGAGTTTCATTCAAAATGCCCTTTGCCAAGCCTTTTAATTTAATGAATTATAAAGATAGCGAATTGGAGAGATAATTCCTAATTTGGCTTTAATAATTTTCGACTCTAAATCCACCTTAATTAAAACTTTGTAAACAGAATGTGTTGGATGTATTTTAAAAATTGAATACATTTCATAAGAAAAGTTTTTGCATTATCTTAAAACTCAAATAATATCGATCTTATTTAATTTTAATGATATCAGCTTCTTTTATGTAATTTTTTAAATTTATTTTTAGTAATTTTTAATTGAATTAAACAAGTAATCTGTTACAGACTTTTTAATTTCATGATAAAATGCAAATTTATTCATCAAAACATTCAAATGCGTGTATTTTTTTTTCAAATTTAAATTAAGATTAATAAATTGCTTTCTTTCAAAATTAACTTCTATAAAAAAAATTTCACTTTTTCACCTCCGCTGTAAATTTTTAATATATACAAGTTTTAATGCGCATCCACGATAATTTGTAGCAGATTAAGTTAAGATTAAGTAAATTAATTTATATTGGATTAATTAAATTAAATACAGTGTTTTTACGCTTACCATATAATAAATTGAAATTAAAAATTAATTAAATTAATAATAATAAATTAATTAATCCATAGTAATTGTTTAGAAACTCTAAAAGTTCATAATCTACAAGAAAAAAACTGGTTGCCAAAGGCTAATAGTTTCATTTAAGTGAATTAAAAAATTGAATGCATCAATTAATCCTTAGAGTGAATCAATGAATTTTATTGGATTTTTGTTCCATTCAATTTTTGTTCGTGATAGCTAAGTTCAAAAAATTAATAACTAAATTCCCTAAAATTTGTTACAATATATTACAAATTATAGAAAGTAAAGCAGAACAATTAAAATAAAATCAGCTTTTTATGTACACAAATAAAAGAGTTTATAAACCACTTTTTTTACACTTATTTTGATTAATACTAAGAGAGAAAAATAAACATAAGTGAGGTGCTTAATTTTTTAATAAATAAATAAATTCTTACAATTTTCTATAATATAAAAGATGTTACTTAAAAATAATAATTTAATGATTTTTAAGATGAAATTAATATTTATTAAAACAAAACTTTTTTAAAATTAAATAAATCTTTGCCTGTTATAAAAACAAAGATAAAAAGAACATATGTTCACATTGAAATTTGTACACTAGTTGGTGTCCAAACCATCAATTCAGCCATAAAGTATTTTTAATAAAGCGCTTCCAGAACGAGGGTGGTGATTTCAATATCAGAATTTCGAGATAGTCGAAGAGTAATCCCCTCAAAAATCCAGGAGCTAGCAAGCGAAATTATCCAGGGGACAGCAAATAAATGAAAAAAGACAGACTTTTGAAGGTGAATGGAGATACTTTCTCATTTTATTTTATTTTTCTGGTAACATTTCTCTAAGAGTTTATTATATTATTATATTATTTATAAAAAAACAATATGAAATTCAGAAAGGCACAAAAAAGAAAATTTAGATGAAACTAATTCAATGAAAGAAATTAGTTCATTAAAATTACAATTTGTAAGTTACAATTACAATTAGTTCATTAAAACTGTAAATAATAATTAGCTCATTAAAATTACACTAAAATTACAATTCATTAAGTCTATAATTTGTCTACATTTCTATTTACGACTTTGCCGAGGAAAATATTAACACAGAATAACATTAACCCTAGAATGCTACTCATTCGTCTCTTTCACGAAGTCACTTACAAATGTCTTTCTCTGGGCGCCCCTAAAACAGGAAATGGGACATACCCCTCAGTACCTTTATGTGACCTTGACTGCTACACGTGCACACATTCCTTGTTATCAAAACTTTTCAGCAAGTGCCACATTTGCAGCAATGTTCGTCTCGCAGACGAATGGTTAGCAGTCAAGTTAGCTTTTTAGATAAGGACTTAGTTTTATTTCTTTGCTACTGTTAAGATGTCAAAGCGTTTTCGCGGTGAAAATTTTTGGGGTAGACCTGATGCAATTCGGGAGGTATTAAAAGAACTAAGTGATGAAGAAATTTCTACTTTTTCTGATGAATCGGAAACTGAAGATTACATTAAAGTGGAAAACAGTGATTTCACAGATAGTGACAGAGATGAAATAGAAAATAATTTGCTTGAAAATAAAGTTGAAGAAGAGACAATACTCGAGAAAAATACAGAAGTTGATAACATGAGGTTGAAATCGAAGTCTAAAAAAACGAAAGCACAATGTTCCAGAAACAAGTGATATGGTTGGAAATATTCTAGAGTTTTTAAAGTCCTGCAACAAATCTATTGTATACCCTGGAAAAATTCAGCTCACTGCTAAAGATAAGTCAAAATGGTCGTCTATTCCCAAATCAAGTAATAGAAGGACAGCCTTACGCAACATTATTCATTTCATTCAAGGACCAACGGACTCAGCAAAAGAACTTTTCACACCTTTGGATTCTTTTACTCATTTTTTTACTTCAGAAAAATTGGAAATAATTGTTTTTCATACAAATTCTAAAATCAAAAGACAAAAAGAACGTTATGCTGAAAAACATTCTTCTTTTACGGAAACCTGCATTGATGAAATTAAAGCTTTATTGGGATTATTGGTTTTATCAGCGGCTATGAAAAATAATCATTTAGCAACAAATCAGTTATTTGATACAACATTATGTGGTCAGCGGTACAGAGGTGGAATGAGTGAAGTGAGATTCCGTTTTCTGTTGAACTGCCTTCGTTTTGACTCAAAAGAAACCAGAGAAGAAAGAAAGAAAGAAAAGATAAATTTGCACCATTCAGAGAGATTTGGGAAAAATTTATCAGGCGTTGTACAGATTTTTATAAACCAGGATCATATGTTACGACTGATGAGCAGTTAATAGCATTTCGTGGAAGATGTCCCATTAAAATGTACATACCAAATAAGCCTGCAAAATATGGCATAAAAATAGTAATGCTCTGCGATGTAGGGACGAATTATATGATTAATGCCATACCTTATTTAGGAAAGAGCGTTGAAACCAAAGGCACTCCATTGGCAAAGTATTTCGTTGAAGAATTAACAAGACCCATTCAAGGGACCAACAGAAATGTTACGATGGACAATTGGTTTACATCGATACCTTCAGCAGATAATCTTTTAAAGAGCCCAATTAATTTATCAATTGTGGGAACTGTAAGAAAAAATAAAAAGGAAATTCCTCCAGAACTTTTACAGTTGCGTTCTAGAAGTGTCGGAACAGGAATGTATTGTTTTGACCAAGCCAAAACTCTACTGTCCTACAAAACAAAGCCAAATAAGTGTGTTATCCTGCTTTCTACATTCCATGAAAAACCATATGTAAATAAAGAAAGTAAAAAACCTGAAATAATAGAATTCTATAATTCCACAAAAGGAGCTGTTGACATATTGGACCAGATGTGCAGCAACATGTCATGCAGCAGGAAGACACGTCAATGGCCTTTTTGTGTATTTTGCGATATTATTAATATCAGTTTAGTAAATTCACATGTTTTATATGGCCACAACATGACTAGAAAATCGGAAAAAGTGATGTCCAGAAAAAAGTTTGCAGTAAAGTTAAGTGAAGATCTTCTTGCTCCATGGATGAAGAAGCGTTTGGATGCGCCTACTTTACCTCGTTCTACAAGAACAATTATTAGCGAACTTTTAAAAATAGACATGGTCTGTGAAACTCCGAAAACAAATGAAAGAAACAAAAGAAAAATTTGTGCATTTTGCCCTTATAAGCTGTGAAGAATGACCCGCTTTTTTTGTCAAAGTTGTACAAGAGCAATGTGCGGAGATCACCGTGCTAATGTTTGTAAAGATTGTTCTGAAAATGAATAAATGATATTTTTTGCTTAAATGAAGTTTAAAAAGCCTAGAAACAGCTACAGGTAGTATATTTTTGTTTTATTTTGATTTTAACTTAGGTTTTAAAAGCGCCAATGCATACTTCGTCTGCCAGACGAATCGTTACCCTTCCCGTGAGTATACTAAAGGGTAGCATTCTAGGGTTAAGCATATTATTTACCTTTACTCTTCTAAGATTGCAACAGTGCCACCATATCTATTGAACAGGATATAAATATAGAACTAAAAAAAAACAGATTTATCTACAGTTAGAATGAACTAAACCTTTCAATAGTTTTCACATTTTTAAACTTTTCTAAATGTCTCATTTAACGAAGGAATTCTTTGTTACGATAAAAAGAAGTTTTTTTTGAGATCCACTATATATAAAAAAGAAAAATATGATCTCACAAATTTTCCAACAAATAATTTTAATTTGAATTAAAACTGTGAGAAGAAGTTATTAGTTAAATGACTACCTCCTTTCAATTAAATTATTCAAAAAACTGTAGTTTTTCTTTATCTTTATCCTATATATAACATATTTTATCGGATAAATTACATATTTTGTTTAATACACCACTCAATATATATAATGCATTCAATGTTTTAGTACAAAAATATAATAAAGGAATTTTGAGAAATCAGGGAATATTTCGTTAGCATAGTTTGTAATTAATTTCACTTTAGCAGGACAAAGAACGTAAATATTTTAAGTTCCACCAATATTCTTTCATAATAAATAATAGAACACCTGCGTATAACAAAATTCATCGGCAACAAATAATGGTCCGTAATATTTTGACGCTTGCAGCGATTTAGAAGCCAGATACATTTTTAGAAATTGAGGAAACTAATTATTAAGAATATTTCACGTGGATAACAAGGTTATGAAGAACTATGAAAATTTAACAAAACATATTCATTAAATCGTTTTATTTAAACCAAAACATCTTCTTTTAATTAAATAAATATGTGGGCTGCTAATACAGTAATCTGTGGCATGTTATTTCAGATGCATAATTCTTTGATTAGCCTTTAGTTTTAGGTTATATTTTGTTCGAAACGTGAAAGCTTCTAAAAAGAAAACAAGATTTTAAGTATAGAGAATTATTGTTAAATCGAATTTTAGTTTATTTACTTCAGTGTAATTAATTGCTTCAAACAGAAGTAAAACACACGAGATACATCAGAGTATGAATTATTGTTATTTAACTAATGTTAAAAGGGATATTTTCTTCAATTATATTAGAAGATTAAAAATTTAATGTTCCCATTTCATAGAGCTGCCTCTACAATGCGTTCTACAGGTCTTAATGAGATATAATTTGAACAACAGATAATTCAAATAGTGTTCTTACATTCACTGAATAAAGAAATTCTATACCAGAGTTCGCTAAAAGATGACGTTATGGTATTTTTCTGTGGTAACATAAATGGTATTTATTTTCTAACATTGAAAATTTGAAGTATCATTTGCAGCTCACCTATTAGCATTATTCTATGAATAAAAAGTGGGCGTACTCGGCGCGAATACAGTTACTTCTTTGTCTGTCATGCATATACTGAAATAAAAATCACTAATGATAAAATTGTTTAATTCAGAGCTAGCAGAACTCAACTGCAACTGTAAAGGAATTCTATCATGTGAAGTTTATACGAAGAGGTTCGATGTCTACACGTGGAAAACGCAAATACGAAATGCAATACGAATATGATACAAGAATTTTAATAAACTGTGCAACTTGGCCTTTTTGGAAGCAAATACCTTCTTCTAAAGTCGAAAATATGTCTACCATGGTTGTGAAGCAAGTTATCATTTGCATCACGATAGCTTGAGTGTTCATGAACATTGGATTTAATTAGCTATTTAATGACGTATTATGATTTTTATCTCCACAAAATCAGGCCTGTATTAGTATTGCATCTCAGGATCTCAGAGTTCGCATTACTTTTGCATTTCAGTTCTTTGTTGAAATGGTAGCTGACGTCACTTGCCCATGGAACATTTTGTGGAGTGTGGATGCCTATTATTTTCGCATTTGGGCCGCTAAGTTAACACCCCTAATTACTGAATTTGAGCTGAATAAATCCTCACAATATCTAGGATCAACATTTGCATCCTGAAAAAGCGACAGTAGGATATGGCTTTACAATTCCCTTTATTACAGGACTTTTGAAATTTTTTTTAAACTGTCTTGAATTGAAATTGAAGATAGTATAAAAAAATATTTGAAAAGAATATTTCAGCTCCTTCCAAAAAGTGATTATATAAAATACCAACCAGCCCAGAAATGTTCCGCAAATAACCTTAAAAACATCTTCTCTGCCTTAAATTAAATCTAAAAAAACATCCTACCGAAATGAAAAATGGAACACATCACTGAGGGACATATCCAACTCTAGAAAACTTGAAGCATTTCCCGACTATAAATGGCTGACCATAAATATTACAATATTGCTTTTCACATTTAGAATGCATAGTATTTTTGCCCTTTAACGGTTAGTGCACTTTTTTGAAGCTAACCTCCATTATCTTAGTTATCCTTACACTAACATCTTGGATTGGATTGAGACCAAAAAAGGAAGATTTCTGATAAAATGCAGAAGAGAAATTATGGTAGAGTTAGACACAAGGAGAATTCCAAAAAAAGACTCGTTTACCAAAGTAAAACGAGTATTTTCTTGGAATTCGCTTCCAATCTATTTCTAGAATAATTTCAGTTCTTTTAATATCGCTCCATTCTTAGTTAATTCTTAAAATAACGGCGGTTTTTACCTTTCACTCTCCATCTTCAATTTTTCTCCGTTATTAAGTGAGGTTGCAGATTATAATAAAAATGAGATAAGAGACAAAATCAATTCAGAATAATATAAAAGTTTATTGTATCATCATGTATTTTTTATTTCTGATTATAAAATTTCGTATAAGAGATTGGTATTTCTGATTTATTACATTAATTCATATCTTAAAAAATAAGTTTATATTTTCATTTATTCAATAAATGCATTAATTTTGATTCTTATTTTTCTGATATGAAGAGCGTTGATTGAGGTGAAAATAGATCCAAGCTATATTAATGAAACATTATCTGTTTAATTTTTAAGTGATCACAATAAGCCTACGTCATTGTAAGTATTTATATATAAGATTTAAATTAATTAAAATAATTGAAACACAAACATTCAAATGTCGACAGATCTGGGAGTGAAAATCTGGTATGAGAAAGTAAAAATATTAAATATTTCATATTTGCACTCACTGGAATACCAGTCCACTGGCTAATAATAAAACTTTTTTTATTAATATAATATTTTACAGCAAAATTAACGTTTATAAAGAGAATTATTATGTCCTTCGCGAGTAGTTTTGGTTTTAAATAAAATGAAAATATCATTTGCACAAGGCAAAATATAAATATCGTAGTTTATTAAAATATTAGTTATTGCACAGTAAGCTTATTTCTTCTACTAATTTTTAAAGAACTATTCTGAATAATACTTATTTTAATTAATCATCGTGGGTGGAAATTCAAAGGAAAATAAATAAAGTTGTTTAGACTGCATAAAATATTTTCGTTTCATAAAAATAGTATCATTAAACAAGACATATTTTTTTTCATTAAAAGTATTTTATATTTGGAAGAATAAATATTTAATGAATAGCGACGGAACACCCGTAAAAATATTTTTAAGTTACATGACATTGCTGTGAAACGTTTGAAAGAAATTTATTTTGTATTTTGCAGTTCTATGGCGTATAGATATGATTATTTTTATTCATGAAAGTTATTTTTTATAAAAATGTATTAATACGTTTCATACCTAATATATTTAAGTTAGGTCCAATCTTATACTGAGTTGAAATTGTGAATAGCTGATATTAATATATACTTTCTGCATAAAATTAATCTCTTAATTATTTTTTCTTCTTAATTACGATATCCATAGTAACAATTTCGAATTCTTCGATCAAATTTTGTCTTGAAATATGAAAAGCATTAATAGAATCAAAAAGCGTTTCACAGTAAAAAAAAATTAATTGCGAAAACTTCATTGTTTTATACTTTTAATGATTCGATTTTTAGTAACTTTAATAATATCTTTTTTAGGCTTCGTTTTGAAATGTCATTCAAAACGTTCTACAGACTATTTTAAAATTATGATGCGATGTTTGCATAAAATTACTAAAAGAGGCTGTATTGAATTTTTGTACTAATAAGTAAAATAAGGTAAAATGCATGTAAAGGCAAAGCTTTGATTTTACGACAAGAAAATGTCTGAAATTATTATGATAATATTTAAAACATGCTTAATAATGATTTTAAAGTATTTTAAATTCACATAAAATATCTAAAGATCAAAAAGTATTTATTTACCGTAATTTAGAATCCTTCTTTAGTATAAGTAATAAGATGATTTATTTATTTTGCAATGATCTCAATGGTATACTTGGCATCAAATTGAGGTACAGGATTGCGAACATTTTTCAAATGATTATGAGATACTCAGGTGTATATAAATTCAAGTTTAATCATGAAATCAAGCTAAAATATAACATATATACGAAACGCTTTTCATATATTAATGACATATATTCATATATTTCCAATTAAGATGCCTATTATTATACAAAGCGAACAATTTTATGAAATAAGTGTATCAAACTCGTGACCTTTATGTTGTTCAAATCTAATATATTCTTGGTCCAATAAATGCAATAAAGTTTAAGCGAGAGCATTGTGTATTATTTCTTAAATCCCTTGAGATACAATATTCAGGAACAAATCACTAGTCATTTTAAACGGATGCGGTCTGGATTAATTAACTGTAATTAATCCAGTCTGGATTAATGACATCAATTTCCCGCTTGAAAAATATCTCAAACTCCTGAATGCCGATTAGGTTACGAGAACAATATCTGAAACGGCACATTCTCTCATTAATTCCTCACCAACAAAACAGGTGGACACTTGATCCATGAGGACATATTTAGCGTGTACCAGGCATGTATACTCAATGAAATTTCAATCGAATCAGGGTTTGAAATTTCGAAGTACACGGCTCGCATAGGAATGGATAGTAAAGTAATAACTAAAGCGGCACTAGTATCCTATTATTAATGTGGAATGAAAAGGATTTTTCATGAAGTAAGGGCAGAATCAGTACTAAACAAATGAAAGTAATAAAGACCGAGTAATTGGGATAAAATTGCGTTCAGATTTCAATGGTTTGAAGCTAAAATTCCTAACAGATATTTACCAATCAAATCCGTCATTGACTCAATAGATCTCAAAACATCTCAAAAATTGCCTTATAAAATATTTTTTTGTCCTTTGGAGTATTTGTTAGTACAATCTATTATTTTCACTCCCTCTTCCTTTATCTCTCTCTCAAAAAAAAAGGGGGGGGGGGAGAAAAAAAATAAATTCTGCGAAATCCAGAATCATTTATATTCACTTGGATCAATTTTAAAATGAATCACCGCTATCACGAAGTCCTTGGAAATGGAAGCGATGATAAAAAAAAAAAAAAAAAAAAAAAAAGAGATCACATCTGGAATGGAATTATATTTATGTTCTTGTTCTCTATAATACACTGAATTTTCGAAATAATTCATCTTTTCTTTATAAATTAAAGAAAATAACAGGATGATTAGGATCTACATATTTTGTTGATTTGGTCGTGTTAGCCTTTGAATTTGGCATTATTTGTCTAAAAGTTTGGAAGTGAACAATGGCCCATGTGTTTTTGTTAATCGCATGCAAATTGGTACAGTGAATCAAAGAATGTCAAATGTTTCGTATTACAATTTTACGCAGATTACTTAAAAAGTGTCGTAGAGTCGTTATTAAGACCTTTCCTCAAAACGAAGGTTATGGAAGTTGAAACAGGGACACACATTAATTTCTGCTGTTTAAGATGCGATAGTTATCCAAATTTTCGCTTTTAAATCAATAATTACTTGCTTGAATAGTAAATTTCGCTTTTAATAATTCTGAAAATTATGAAATATAAAATATTCAAATTAATTTTAGAAACATTTAGATTCAAGCATTCACATACAAACGAATTTCTTCATCGCTTGACAAAAAATCAAATTATCTATGATTCGTATGATAAAACAACATTTTTTATTCATATAAAATAAAATGACGAAATTTTCTTATGCTGTCACTAATCTTGATCACTTTTGATCTTGTATACAGGATCAAAAGATTTGTTAGATTCACAAAGTAAATATCGTGTAAATAAAAATTGCCCTTTTCAATATATACTAAGCAATTATGTCTAAATATTTAATTGGGCAAATTGCGCTATCAAAGAAGTCTATAAATCTAAACACGTCGCTGATATTAATTGGATATATGAAGCATAATATATGTCTATGAAGCAATATAAAGCATTTTGTGGCATATGATAAACATATAAACGAAGCAAGTTCGGGATAGCCTGGTTGGTAGGGCATTGGACGCCCATCTTTTAGGTTCTGAGTTCGAACCCCGCCGGCCGAAGGCTCTATCTCTGTGTGTTTGGTGGCTGGCGCACGTATAAATCTGTCTAATTCAGATGTGATCGTTCCCCAATTATGGTCTAAATTACGATCAGTGGATGAATGAATGAAAAAGGGTTGTGACGCGTGAGTAGCTAAGTCGTACTCTTGGTCCTAGATAGCATTACTGAAAAAACAAGAGACGCACATTCGACTTAAATCGCAGGCAGATAACCGGTTGAAAAGTGCCATAAGTTATAACACACGAGCATATAAATGAAGCAGTTTTGTATGCCATTGTTTGAAATTAATCATAATTAATGTGGTCAAAAAGTAAATGTATATTCAGCATCTTACCTTTAGCTAAAAGCTAAAATGAACAAAGATTAATTGCTTTTTTTTTTAATCTCAAAAGTAAATTATAGACTCATTCCTATTGTTGAAAAATTACTCATGGGTAGTATTCTACTAATAAACCTTCTAAAATTAAGATATCATCTTACTATCATTTGTGATTGCAGTAATATCACAAAGTTTCATTATATATAAACACAATTTGAGAAAATTGATATAATATTTTAAACTATTCAGTTTTCAAGCAATTATTTTCTCTTTAATTATATTCACTTTGAAATTTACTTAAATTTAATATAAATTGTTTTAAATGAAATAATTAATACAATGTAAAGAACCTTTTTGTAGAAATATATTTGTTTGATTTAAGAAAGGTAGTATTTTGCAATACCTTAAAACTTTATTTGTAAGATTTTTTTAACTTCTAAAGAAATTTTTTAATGAAAACTTAAACAATTTATTTCTATATATTGAAACGCAACTGTCATTTGCTTGTAAATTATGTTTTTTTTTCCTTTCCTTTTTCTAATCAAGAAGGTATGATTAAACTTCTACTACCCAGCAAAAAATGTTGCAGTACTATGATATATTTGTAATAGCTTAGGCTGTATTTCTAAAAAATAATTATTTAATAGTTTCAAATTTGAGTTGCTAAAACATTCAACTTCCATTGCACCATTTCCCCAATTTTTATCTTTCACTCAGAATCTCAGTAAAAGTAGCTCATGTTCAAATTTTTTCAATGTAAAATCATTTTTCTAGAATTTCGTCTCTTTGCGTTGGCTGAAAACATGAAATTGCATTCCTTATCAAACTTTTTCCAAGAAAGAAACACATTTAAAAGGGAATTCGGATTTCACCGGTTTTGTGGTGTGTGTGTAAACGTATTAACTGGGAATCCTATCCTATATAAAAAAAATAATTTTGCAATTTCTTGACCAGGCGGTATATCTTTTCCTTTTCCCCAATAATAATTAGAAAGCCTTGCGACAATTTTTGCGTTGAGAAAACGTAAGGCTTTCCTCAATTATCGCTATTGGAATAACGAAAGTCGAAAACAAATAAATGAGATATATTAAATGGCCTCGAGCATCTAAATGTATGAGCTTGATCTTTTATTAAAGTATTTAACATTAAAATTGAATTTCAGTTATGGGGAGTATGAGAAGGTCATTAGGTAGGAGAGGCGATAAGAAAAGTATTGCCAATCCGATTTTCAATTTTGTGCTAAAAAATACACCTGCAAGATTTTCGCAACAAAAGAAAAGTATTTTCAGAAAGACGAAAAAAGTACATTGGTAAAATAAGAAACATAAATTATCAAAAATTAATTACTTACTTCTGTAAAAATGTGAATATCCTATTAGCACAAAATGCCGAACAAATTGTTACAATATCCTTACAATAGGGGCCTTTATTTAGAATATCGAACATAATCATGGAGATATAGTACAAAATCTTGTCCGAAAAAATAATGTCCAGAATAGTACTTTGCTAAATCTTTCAACGACATTTGCAGTCATGGTTTTTCAATCTCCTTCTGTTAAATTTCAGTCTAGTATAAGATTATTTTATAAAATATTTATCACATTACAACAACCGCTGTCCTGAATAAGTTGAATTATTTGAAAATCTTTTACTAGATTAAAAGTATAAGATTACTAGCACTAACTTTTTCTGTTTTTAACCAGTTTTATTTCATTAACAAAAGCGATAAACTCTGCAACATTCAAATTATAATTAATAATTATTAATACAGACAGAATAGACAGAACACAAAAAATAATCTCACAAAAAAGCCGTTTTTAGCTTGGTTGTAGTTAAAGAAACGCAATGAAATAGCCGACTATTCTTCCACTACTGTTGTTTTTCCATTTTCAACTAATTTTAATTTATTAACAAAATATTGTAAAAATCAATGATGTCTATAAAAATAAAAGGCAATAGATAAATATTAAAACAGGCAGAATAGAATCACACAAATATAAAAATAATATCTCATATCTTTTCAATATACTTACTCAAAAGAGCAGTTTTGTACTTGCTTTTGGAGAAATGGATACAATGAAATAGATAACTCATGTTTGTCCTTTTCGCAAGAATATCAACAGAAGACTTTAAAAAAAATGATGCACATTTGCAAATGAATGAAGATTGAATGATGATGCAGACGCAGAATGTATGTAATGGGAATCGGAACATGCATTTGGACTTGAAACCATAATTAACTAATTGTATGCATTATAATTTACAGCACCAGGTGTTCTGTTTGTTGTAATAAAGCATTTTTTTTCTCCCAAAATTAAACAATGGGTGAATTACAGGCTTGTAGTTGTAAAATGTGAGGTATACCTTTCAAGAAAGCCGATATCTTACAATATGTCAGATTTTTCGTTAGTCACTACTTTTGATGACAAGACAGAATATTAGGAAAGTAAAACATTTCATCCTGTCCGTACCTTTAATGCCCTTGTATTAATGTATTATAATGTTTAAATCTTTGGTCGACAGTTGCTGAATTTCCAGAGAGATTCACGTTTAAATTGTATAACCAATAAAGTTTTCGTTTCATGAAATAAGAATACACCACATCATTTCCATTTTTTTTATATGAAATTGGATTTCTCGAATTTCTAAGATATTTCCCTTTATTCCATTAAAAGACTTCGTCGAATTGGAATAATTTATTTCATATTTGCACGTAGTGCTTCCCTTAAGAGCACGTAATCACCGACACCCGAAGTTCTATAAAATATATCAACGACGAATGTTTGAGCATACGTTTCTGTCCCTAAATTACCCTCCTAACTTTTAAAAGGACAGGCCAAACTAATTTATTGCGAGATCAGAACAAAAATTTCCGAGTGGACAGATATCCGAAAAATGTCCCTTATAGTAGTTTCGAAAAGCCAACAATACTACTTTAGATAAACAAGCTGTATACAAGTCTCCAGTCAACAGCAATCTCAAGAAATGAAAGAAAAAGGTTCTTTTACAGTCGAACTATCGGTCATGCTCTGTTTGGAACAGTTTCTTTTTGCCTTTTCTTCTATTGTCGCATGAACTGGTGAAACATGAACAAATACAAGATTTACTTCAAATAAATAAAATATCTCTGATTAGATTATCTGTTATATAAATCCTAGTGATAAATGACTAGGGTTTATAAGCTATATCTGAGGCGCCTGAATAAAAAACTTCTGCCTTTTCTTATTTATATTTTTTCATATACTAAGTACGGAAGGAAATAAATTCTTTCTAAGAAATCTGACGAATATCCATTTTTTAGAACTCCTTGAGACCAAATAACGAACTTATGAAATAAAGTTGTGCATATGAAAAGGGGAATTAAATTTGAGCTGGTACAATTAAATTTGTTATGAAATTGTAAGAACCAGTTGTGGATTTCTATGAAACATCGAACGAAATCCACTCGTAGGAACTTTATCTGTAGCTTTGAGAAATGATAAACGTAATAGATAAAATGCTAGGCAGATAGAATATGGCGCATGTGTTAGCATTTAAAATGTAAATTCACTCCAAATTTTGAATTAAATCTCCCAAGAGATTGAAAGAAAGTCAATCTGCATATTTCCAGCATAAAAACGCAAACTTAGATATTCTTAAAAATAATATATTATCTGGTAAATTTTGGGTCAAATTTTCGTCTCAATCGATTGACTAAAGATCATTTCATTTACAAAATATTTTTTCCTTATTATAATGAGAAACATTATAAACCTCTCAGGTCCAAGATTCTGAAATTAAAAATCCAATTCCTCGTGGCATACAAGGATTTTCAAATGACTCCCAGCTCTTATGTTGAAGAATGTGTAATTTATCAAAAATGGAATTTATCTTGATTATTTAAAAAAACTATAAACGAATATCATCTTCACACCATTACTATTATTAAGCTGTGAATTTTTTTAATATAAATCATGGTGTCCAAAAACTGCCACGATTTATTATTAAAATCTTATAATAATTAATTATATTTTTTAAAGAAAAAAATGGTGCCCATAATACATTTTTGGCCGTGAAAAATTCATGATCATTGTAAACTCTTTCCAAAATTAATCCTTTTCTGTTGAAAAGTAGAGACGGGGATAAAGGGAACAGATAGTAAAAAATCAAAGTTAGGGAACATATATCTAATTCAAAGGGTGAAAAAGATTTATCTGATTTTTCTAAATGGAAGATACTTTTCTTGAAAAATAATATAAAAATTGGAAATCAGCTATAACAGAGAAAATATATATCATGTAAATATTTTGTTATTGTTACTCAAAATATATATGATTATAATAAAATATGCATGAAATGAGACCCTATTTATTCTCTAAAAGAGGAGGATGCAATATCTCTGGTTTCCATATTTCTGATATGATATTCTCTTTTGAAGTATTCTTGAGTAGAATTTATATAAAAAATACATTAAAGTCAGTTTCATATATTGATTTATCATATTATATATCACAGTAAATGTTAAAAAAAAAACTAGTGATTAATTACCGGTGATTATTTATAATCACTTATACGCTCAGAGGTGATTTTGAATAATTTCTAGTAATTATACATAATTATCAGATTATTAAAATTTATCAGACATATTTATATTTAAAAAACTTATTCAGGTTTTGTTAAATCTAATATTCCCCTTTGAAAAAAAGTAATGCTATTTAATCTCTATTGCTATTTGTTTATACACATCTTGACTGTTTGGTTCATTCTGCAGCGGAAAGACCTCAGCACTGGCCCGTCCGAATAATTTGCAATTAAAAGGCCCTATCTGGGTTGGTTAGGTAAACAGCTGACGTCCCACAGAAAGAGGTTTGTTGCCGATAATGACCAAACTAATCGCTTAACAGAGTCAAGAATAGAAAGCACAGTTAATTTCTGAGCAGTTTCACTGCACGGCCTCTGGATGCTATCTGAATCGAAAGGTCGGTTTACTGATGAGTTTAGTTTCGCTTGCTGCATTTACAAACGACTAGATTCAAAAGAGCAAAGACGAAAATGTTAATACCGAATATTTTCATTTCGTCTAAAAGAGGTTTAATATGCATTAACCCAGAAAGTGGATTAGATTTCTGCACAGGTAATCAGTTTTCCACGACCGATTTCGTTATTAGGAATTGTAGATAGGTAGTATTTCGTATTTATGTGATATTTAAACCTAATTTGTGATCCGAAATTTATTCTCAATGAAGTAAGGACATAAATCAAGTATGATATTTTCGTTAGATTGGAACATTAGTAAAAAGTAAGATTTCGATTTCAAAAGATGACATATTTATTTCTTGAAATAATTTTAATCTTAATGGAGAAAAAGTTGTGTGCTTTTGACATATAAAATAAGTTTGCAAAAAATTATACTCTTAAGAGAATACGGCAATTGTTCTTGTTATTGAATTGGTGAGATTTTGAATGAAATAATTGAATTTGAGGTATGCATCATTAGTGTAGGAGGTATTAAAATATGGCATCGTGCCTTCAAAAAGACGATTACTTTTGTGCCGTTCATTGTGTTTCATTTTCAAATTAAATATTTTAAAACAGAAATTAACAATGCTTAATTATATTAATGACTTACTTTTGAGCAACACTACGACTATTTTGTGCGGACTTCGTAATTCTGAAGCGCAATCATACGACAAGAAACACGCCTCAGCTGTATCTTCTTTCTAAACTTCAGCATCGTTATTTACAGAGCATTTGAAGGCAATGGATTTAACCCATTAACTGTCACTTAAAAATGCATCTTACGAAGCCGCGGTATAATTAAGTGTTTATAAATTTCCCTTCCAGTTAATGGGTTAATGTATACTAGATTCGCTTCTATGGGTATCCTTTGATGGAATCTGGTTTCAAAAGTGAAACTCTCTGGTACTGAACCCGAAATATTTCCAAAAGGCCACCTTTGCCCAGATAATTAAAATAAAAGCGAAAATAAACATGATATAAAGCTCAGTTATCTAGAAATGTAACTTTAATTTAGAAAAGTCTAACAAAAGTTGAATATTTCTTATTTCAGCATTCAAGAATCAATTCTTGGAACAAAATTGATTTATAAATGAGTTTACATTAACAGATGAAATAAAATATCTCATATGAAGATTTAAACTGAATGACTTGATAGTAATTATATTAAAGGGAAGCGTTTGCAATAGCACAATAACACAGTTACATGAATAACTGAAGCGAAGCGTGTATCACCTCGGATGACAATCCTTTTGAAAACTTGTCCAAATGCTTGTATAGTTGAAACTATGACATATTTGGGATTATCATATTTTTCATACTATGTCATACTTGTTATGCTGTTATTCATATAATTGGATTTTTGTGCTATTATACTTTTGATTTCCTTTGGATATGCAAAGATTATTTTGCATTATGTACTTTTTCCTCTTCATTTATTTCGTCGACATAGATCTAGTTGTTTGAAGCAGCATCTCTTTGCGATTCTAAGAGTATGTTCTTTTAGAAAATCTGACTCGTTTCTCTAAGACCAATTTGCTTTTAAATTCTGTAAATGACATTTTAAAATAGCCTTTACAAGTTGAACTATACCAAATTAAAATTTTGTAATAAAAAGGCTTGAAACATGTCTCTTGTATAGTTTTGATTCTAAAATTATTTCAATACGAAGTTTATAATTACTAATGTAGCTAATTATTATATCAAATATAAACAAACTATTAGATCTTATAAATGTACTTATTAAAACAATGGTTTTTAAATTTTTCTTCTTTCTAATACGTATAACTTATACGTATAAGTTTATATTCGCTATCATTCGAAGCAATATATATTATATAAAAATAAATTCTTTCAGAATTAATATATAAAGTGCATAACTTATTCTATCGATAGTTGCTTACATCCACAGCTGTAAAAATAATAGCTAAAGTGGATTAGATGAATGTTTTTGTTTTGAAAATATTTTTCAAGCAAATTAAGAGCATCAAAGAAACGGTATTTCAGTATTTTCACTTTAATGTAAATTTAAAATTAACCATAATCTATAAAAATATGAAATAGTGTTGCTGAAATCCCCAAATTTCAAAATTTGAAGCATAATATATCAACAATTTAGGAGAAGTATTTATTCATTATTGATTGAGAACAAGCTACACAAAATTAGCGATATGGCGGCTCGTAATTTGATACTTAGTAGCAGCACTCAGAGACTATCAAATTACGATTAGTAGCATTTTATATACTATTTAGAACATAATTACTCAGAAATGGATAACATGTTACAAAAATAGGGTGAATAGACAGCGCATAATCGCTATAAAATGATTTTCCAATTTCACACCATTTAACTCTATTTACAAAAAACATACTATTTATTTCAAAGAAAATTAGGTATCTCTTACATTAAATCAAAGATAAATCTAATTCTTAGACAATAAAGGATTGCTGAATTACAAATGAGGGTATGACAATATTCCATATGCATTATAAATGAGTTTAACAATAATTTTTGAAACTATTTCGGCAGTTTTATTCTACAAAAATGGAAAACAATATAAATAAAGAGATGAAAAATATTTGTTTTTACTAAAGCATTCAACAAGTTTTATCATTTGGTTCATATAGAAACAAAAGAATTATAACAACTCATCTGTCTGGCCCTCATATAAACGCCAATTTATAAATTATTTAACAGATAAAATATCCAATGAATTCTGTTTTTTTTTCTAGATGGAAGAGCACTTTTATTTTCTATGTTTCCTCATTCTGTGGCTGCAAATATTTATAAAAATAAGTATTTCAAAAAAAATAATTTGCTTTCTTACCTTATTTCCTTTTCTTCTGAAAATACAGATCTCATCGATGCGTGAAAAAGAGGATAAATGATATGGTAGATGCCTTTCAACTACTAATTATGGCCAAAGGGCAGAACCCTAAAACAAATCAAACTAAAATAATGTTTGACTTTATCTAAATTCTCCAATAATTATTATTCGAACCTGATTTTAAAATTTCCTTTTGCGCTTGTAAAAAAAATTTTTATATGCAAACATTTTAGAATTATGTAACTTGTAATTCAGAGAAATATTTGAAAAATTTAGAAGAATCACTCATAAAATTGAAAATGTGTTTGAGGTTAATATCGAAACATAGATCATCTCGATGGAAAACTTTCTCGTCTAACCATGTCGTTTTTGAAAATTATTTAATTGCGATTTAAATTGTTTTAAAATTAAAGTATATCTAAAAATAACCATTTCATTGTGAAATGCACCAAAAAAATGCGTGAAATACACCAAAACAGTGTCTTGCAGTAAGTAAGATTTAAGATTTTGCGGATAAGTAAGAACCCTTAAAATAATTAAATTCTATACATTTGAGAACAGTTATTACGTATCCAACACATTTTAGAACATACGTATCCAATCATTTTTTTTTTTTTTTTTTGTAAATTCAGAGTGAGTAGTTCAACAATAAGACAAAAGTAATTGTTACAGCAATACTTTGTACTTCTGATAGTTTTCTTATATTTCCAAATACAATGTGAGTAGTTAAAGTTTACTTTTTCCATTATAGCCTTTTTTACTGTTTCTATCTGTCAAGTAGAATCTCAATAGGAAACACTTCAAGACTTTCCTCTCTATATTCAGTTACCATCCAGTTACCGAATTACCACCATAAGTCTATGTACTAAATGAAAATTTGGAATACTTTTTCTCATTAACTACTTTCTAAAAAACGAGTAATTCGACAGTGAATTCTAAATTCAAGGATTCGTCTTTTTTCCCCTTGAATTCCTTAATAAAACGTTCACAGTTAGAATTGAATTTCTGCTTTCAGGATATTAGGTAGGAAATAAAATCAAGAAATTATTGTTGATCTAATTTTCAGTTTTCTTCCGAAAACCACATTTGCAATGATTTTTGCAACAAAAGAATGATATTTTTATAATGAAGAAAAATTCTGTAAATACTTTTTAGCATAAAATGCTGAACAACGTCGTTGCAATATCATCAACGATATGCTCTGTCAATTCTTTCAAAGACATTTGCAGACGCGGGTTTTCAAAACATTTTTGCAGATTTCAATCTAGAAGAAGAATATTTTATAAAGTATCTATCGTATGACAAAAATTGCTGTTAACAAAATAGGAATAATTTGAAATTTTTGAAAACCAGCACTGTTTTACCATTTTCAATGAATTTTAATTTATTAACAAACATATTACAAAAACATTAAAATCTATTAGAATTAAAAGATAATTGATAAATATTAAAACAGACAGAATAGAACTGTAAAATATAAATACAATCTCTGATAACTTTCCAATATACTTGAAATAGTCGTTTTGTGTTTGCTTGTAGTAAAATGAAAGCTTGTAGTAATATGAATGGATTTTTTTCCCTCCAGAAAAAACACATTATAGAAGTTTAATAAAAAAGTATGCACAATTTCAAAAGAAAGAAGAATGAATAATTCCGCTGAACAAAAACAGTGTAACTGGAATTTCAGTATTTTTTTGATTAGAAACAATAATTCATTGATGGCATAGCTTATAATTTAAAACATTAGATGCATTTGTATTTCATAGAGTAATGCATTTTTCAGAAAAACTTTATGAGTATAGTACAGGCTTGCTATTATGATATGTTCTGTTTATCATTTAAGAAAGCAGGAAGTGTCAGACAATAAGCTATACGTTTCGTCAGTCCCAATGATGTCAAGACACGAGTTTTGTTGATAAGAGATACCATTAGCAACATATATGCTTTTTACTGTTCGAATCTTCAATGAAGGTATTATGTTTCTTTTGCATGGAGAATTTATGATAGTGTTATTGTATTATTTTGTTTAAATCATTGCTCTGACAACTGAATAATTTTCTAAGAGCTTCAACTTTATTGAGTTTTCTATTCCATGATGCATGAATGTTCCTCTATAATTTCTATATTTTATATGGAATCATCATTCTCGAATTTCTATATCCATTCGTTAAAGAATTATAAAATGTCAAAATTCTTCAGAATTTTAGAAATAATATGCATGAAACTGCATATAACTAATATTCTCAATTTCAAATTTAAATAGATATACGCCCAATCTTTTTTTGAATCTGTGATACCGTATGCATGTCTTCAAATTATACTTAATTTTTTTACATCCATATAGGGTAATATTTCCGTTATTATTCTTTTACACAGGAAAAGTAATTCCATACATAATCCCTTACTTAACACAAGAAATTGTTTATTGTTCCGAAAAATAAGTATATATAAATGTTATCAATTAAGTTTCTCTGTAAAATCAATCTACATCTTCTTAGCCCTCTAAGGTGCTTTTAAGAATAAAAATAAAAAAATAAAAAACATAAAGAAATGATGCATTGTTTTGAATGGTGCCTGAGAAAAGACATCCGAGTGCATAGGGTAAATTAACATCAAGATATTTTCGCAAAGCAGATTCTAATCTTTAAATTCTTCATACGTTTTTTAATCCATGTAAAGTAATTCTTCATCTGTTAAAAGGCACAAAATCTGTTTCAAGCACATAGTCATCTATAAATATTCACCCGAAGTTCTATGAAATGAATCAGCGACGAAAGTTGGAGCACACGCTTCTTCCCCGAAATTTCTCGCCT
The DNA here is from genome assembly GCF_947563725.1 of Argiope bruennichi. NCBI lineage: Eukaryota > Metazoa > Arthropoda > Arachnida > Araneae > Araneidae > Argiope > Argiope bruennichi. Next base: position 12,099,737 of record NC_079154.1, read on the forward strand.
TCCTGACCTTTAAAATGACAGGCCAAACTAATTTATCACGAGATCAGAACAAAACTTTCCGAGTGGACAGATATTCGAAAAATGTCTCCTACAATAGTTTCAGAAAGACCAACAAAACTACTTTAGGAAAACAAGCTGTATACAAGCCGGCCAGTCAACAACAACCTGAAGAAATGAAAGAAAAAGTTTCTCTTACAGTCGGTCACGCTCTATTTGGAACAACATTTTTCTTTCCTTCTATTGTCGTATAAACTGGCGAAGCGTGAACAAATACAAGATTTACTGCAAATAAATAAAATGGCTCTGATTAAATAACACTACTATAAATCCCAGTGACATATAACTATGGTTTATGAGCTATATATGAACCGCCATATTGAAAATTTTGCTTTTTTTATTATTTCTCGTATAATATAAATTCTGATAAGATTATCATAATCCCGTAAAAAATCGTCCTAGAGAATTTTACAGATCTCACCAATTTATACAACCTTACGACCAATGATATATTTATGAAATAACGTTGTAATATATATATATATATATATATATATATATATATATATAAACCTTGAGTTCATTAGATTAAATTTGTTATAAGTTTGGTATGCAAAATCTGTGGATTTCTATCAGATATTGAAAGAAATCCACTCTTAGGAAGATTGTTTATAGATCTGAGAAAATGATAAATTTAAAAAAAAAAAAGAAAGGAAAATAGAATTCAGTGCACACTTCAGTTGTTCTAAACATACAAGAAATATGTTCTTATTCATTTATTGAAAATGTTAATATAATATTGCTGATTTTCATATTTGAGATGTTTGATGTTTTGCAGTGTTTTTAAGTAGAATTTAAAACAAAAAAATTAAAATCAATTGCGGATAATTACTTTTGAAATATATATATATATATATATATATATATATATATATATATAATGTAAAACTACATTAGAAAATGAATTTCATAAAATGATATATCATTTTGCTTGTATGAGGAATATATCAACCCGAATTTCAAGAACAATTATAACGTAATATATTTTATTGCGCTTTATTCATATATTTTTTAGTACTTTTTCTTCTTTACTCCTGTTTACTTTCGGTTTTCACTCCGTTATTTTTATTGATGCATTTTGATATTTTTCATTTTATTTTTTCTTGCTTATTATATTATATATATATATACAAATACAGAACGCATCTAAGTTATGTTAAAGTAATATTTCAATAGATGAAATAATTGCTGTTTGAAAAATGGCAATGTCATTTAATCCCTATCGTCGTTTGCTTATCTGCCTCTTGATTGCTTGGCCATTCTGCAGCGGAAAGACGTCAGCACTGGTCCATCCAAATAATTTACAATTAAAAGGTCCTATGTGGGTTGGTTAGGTAAACAGCTGATGTGCCACAGAAAGGGGTTTGTTGCCGATAATGACCAAGCTAATCGCTTGACAGAGTCAGGAATGGAAATCCCAGTTAATTTTCGAGCAGTTTCGCTTGCACTGCCTCCGGATGCTATCTGAATGGAAAAGTGGGTTTGCTAAAGAATTTCGTTTCAAGCATTGCGTTTACAAATGGCTAACTAGCGTCAGAAGAGCATAGACTAAAAGTTTAAGACAACAGAATCCATAAATAAGGATTAAAGAGGTTCAATGTGCATTAATTCAGAAATTGAATTTGGTTTATGATTTGATGAGAAGTTATCTGTAACAGATTTTGTTATTTGGAAACAGGTGATACAAATTAATTTATCAATGTTGTAAGGATATAAATATACAGTTATATTTTCATTAGTATAAAACATTCGTAAAAAATGATACTTAGATTTCAAAAACGTTTTTTATTCTTTTACCCAGTAACAGCTGGTTTTGTCGTTATACTTTTGGCCAGATATTTATATATATGAACAAAAAATTGTTAAATAATATAATTATATTAAAATATATATTTTTCAATATATTTGATATTGCTGGAGAAATGGTGTCTTTATAAAAGGATAAATATAATCATTTCAATAAAAAGCAAAATTCAGTACGAAACAGAGTGTTGCTATAATTACATTCATTATAATGTAAAAACCAAATCAAAATTATAGATGCCTCAAATATAACAATTCTGTTCCGTTCAGCTGACAGAAGAATTTCAAATTTATTCGCTTGCTGTAAATGAATGCACAGAATGCAATTTACACTATGCACGATATTAATTATCTATTAAGAATGGAACCATACTATCTGTCCTATCAAATATAATTTCGGGGCTGACTGGAGTATATAAAATTCTAAAATTCCAAATGGGGATTATGGAAGTTAAATGGTAAAAGAAATTCAGTGCAAAGAGAGAAAATTTAATGAAAATGAAGCAAATTTATAAAAAAAATGACACTCTTAAAACATACCATAATTAATCTGGTTATTGAATTGTTGTGTTTTTTGTTAATGAATTGAATTTGAGAAATGCATTAAAAGTTAAGATATATTAAAAGATATGGAGTCGTGCTTTCATAAAGACAATGACTTTTAGCCGGGTATTACATTTCATTCTGAAATAATAAAAATTATTTCAAAACAGAAATTACCAAAATTTATTTATATTAAAACGGCCTCTTTGAAGCAATCCTTTTGGAGTACGAACATGTGATGAGAACCACATCTGAACTGGGTCACATTTCCAAACTTTTGCATCACTAGCTGCAGAATATTTATCTGCAACAGATTTTACGTGCGACATACTATCTTGTATGTCTGCTATTTGGAAGAATCGTGTTTCGAACCTGAAACTTCAGGTTCGGATGCTGATATATTGCCACCAGGACACTGCTACACCGACAATTAACATAAAAAAAGAAAATGAATGCAATCCTATTCATAACTTTCTAAAAATATACAAATTAGAAATATCTCTATCAAAAATAGAAGTTTTCATATTTCTAGCATTTTGATTTACTTGGAAAGAATCACAAAAAGCTCATAAAGCAATTCCGATATCTGTGTTTTTAATATTAGAAAAAGATAATATTTGGCAAGGTACTATTCTGGCAGTAACATGCACATAATTCTTACAGAGAAGTAAAAATAAATAATTATTAATATATTTAGAAATCCAGTTTGTTTATTGTAGTAAAGCGTTTTGATAGCGGGTGAAGTAAATTAGCAAAACTTGATTTCTGTCAATTTTCACCTTACATTTCTTAAAGTTTTAATATCATAAAGTATTATTTTTTAAATTTAGGATCAATAGTTAACAGTTAAAATACAAAATTGTTTCTATAATTCATTTTTCTATTGAATAAAATGAGCAGTGGCTTGTTTATTAAAAATGGAGAGATTGAATAGAAAGGAAGGTATAATATTAGAATCATACATTTTCAGCATAATTTAAATGTTGTATTCTAAAGAAATTTTAAATACTTTTATAATCTTTTGACAAAATTTTTTTTTTTTTTTTTTTTTTTTTTTTTTTGTATAAGCGAGCTTTCAAATAAAGTTTAAAATAAGTATTCACAAATTTGCATATAAATAATAACTTTAAAATGGAGCTTTAAAATAACTTTCTTGCAGTTTCAACAGTTAAACTTGCAGTCATTCTTTTTTTATAAAGAATATTGCAAAAATCTTTAAAAAATGGAAATAAATCTGAAAATGCATGATTAAAGCAAATATACACGTCGAAAAATCTTTTTTTTTATATATTTTTATACAAGAAACATTGTATGATACGGTAATATATAATTAATATTTATTTGCAATTAATTATTTTTTTATTTTCTTATTTAAAAATTTTTTGCTCAGGAAAGATGATTCATAAGTCAGGAAACATTTACAATTTCTTTTCTGGCATTTCTGGAATTGTACATTTCTATTTCTATTTATATTTTTCTCTTTATACTGAGCTGTAAAATTCTTTGCTGACTGAAGATGCTTCATTTGTGAGAATAAATTTTTGATCACTTTATTGGCATTTCTGGAAGTGTACTTTACTACAGTATATTTATCGGTTCATATTGTGTTTCATATAAAAATTAATTTACAGTTCATTTAATTTCATGTAAAAATTAAAAAGAAATAGCTATAAAAACATATTACTAATAAACAGGGGGAAATCGCTTGCACTTCAATAAACTTTCAACTTCAGCCTAATCCCTCTATGAAGGGCTATATATTGTCGTTTTTAACCTTTTTCCTGAATTCTCTTAAAATCTGGAAATTCTAAAAAAAAGGGGGGTTAATATATATGATAAACATACAGATTTAAGATATAAGATTTAAGCAATTTAAAAAATGCGGGTGCTGCAACTCCACAAAGAAAATAAATCAGCCAGCTGAAAAAAAATAAGGAGAAAAAATGTTTAAATTTAACGATACCTAATAAGATATAGAATTAAAGCGAACTCATCAATTAAAAGTTGTAACTGAGACATTTAATAATTGATTTGATTTCAAATTAATTGTTAACATATTCTTGGAGCTCTAAATTATCGAAAAGCAACTAAAGTAGCCTTTCACATCAAACATAAAAATCTTCAAAACATGAAGAAAAGTAATATGCATCAAAGAAATGAACGTCTAAGGGAAAAGTTATGCAAACATGCTATAACAACAGTTCATTTTGCAATAGCTTGGAAGTATCTTGCCTTCTTTAAACTATGCGACACATTCATTATCAAGCCTGTTTTCTTCTGTCTATCTTAGTACTAAACTGACATTTTTTAAAACTTGTCGGAACAATTTTTGCCTTTTGATGATTTTAATAAAAAACGAAATTCTCTCATTTTTCAAACTAATCAAGATACCACACGCAACAATCTTCAAAACTTGAAAACTTGAATTAATCAAGATACTAAACGCAATAATCTCTATATCTGTTTTTCAATTGCGATTATAGCTAGTATCTGTTTTTCAATGGCGATTATAGTTTTTATTGGCAAAGTCATTTATGGAATAACAACAATTACGCATTTCTGCATTATTTAATATTAAAAGACACAAAACAGATTTTAAAATAAAAATTTCGTTTATGAAAATAAAGGAAGTAAATGAAAATTTCTCCTTTATTTCATTTATTTGATAATTTTAATAAATAACTAAATTCTCTCATTTTTCAAATTAATCAAGATACTACACGCAACAATCTCTAGTATCTGTTTTTCAATTGCGATTATAGTTTTTATTGACAAAGTCATTTATGGAATAACAACAATTACGCATTTCTGCATTATTTAATATTATAAGACATAAAACAGATTTTAAAATAAAAATTTCGTTTATGTAAATAAAGGAAGTAAATGAAAAATTCTTCTTTATTTCATTTATTTGATGATTTTAATAAATAACTAAATTCTCTCATTTTTCAAATTAATCAAGATACTACGCGCAACAATCTCTAGTATCTGTTTTTCAATTGCGATTATAGTTTTTATCGACAAAGTCATTTATGGAATAACAACAATTACGCATTTCTGCATTATTTAATACTAGCCGCCTTTGGCGACCAGCCGGTTCGCCAATCTTAATGTTCGTTTAAATTTTAATAATTAAATAGGTTGAACCGGAGTTTAACCCCCTTCTTCGCCAAGTTGCGATAACGCACCAAAGCTGGCAATCTTTATTATGCACTATAATTGAACATCTGCTTCTTTGCTTTCGAACATTTCGCAAGGCCGTTGTTTGCGATTTTTAAAAATTTCGCCAAGCACGGGATAAAACTCCGGTCGTACCATTAAACATTTTACGCAATTCCAACTTTAATAGATTCTTCAGCAAAATATTTTAAAACTTCAAATTTTGATAGTCATATAATTCACTCATAATATTATAAAGGCCTTCAGTTATAGCGTGATATATATCTCTCTAATTTTCTGTTACCCCTCGTAGAAATTATGCTTTAAATTACAGTGTAAATGATTAATCTGCAATTAATATAATAATATTTTTTACTGAAACAAAGCATTTTTTTTAATAATATGATTACTGATAATAGAGTCACTGAGCGTTTAAACTTTATGGTCACTAAAGAATATCTTTCTTAATTTATGTAATATCTCAAGAATTTGCCAACAAAAATTTCTCAGATTCATCATGAACAGATCGATTCATTAACAATGCTTCATTTTAAATGCATCAAACACTAAGAAAATAAAATGAATCGTTTAAAATAATCGGTCGAAAACAGGTTTAAAAAAAATGTACTTAAAAAACGATGTACTTAAAACTATAAGCATATACAAAAAATATATAACTAACATAAATACATTTTACTTACAAAAGCATGCAACTAACCTAAAAATAATTTAAATCGTCCGTTGGTTGTCATGCCAACAATCAGAACAATGCGCATGCGTGGATTTTCTTCGCCAGTTACGTCAACGCAAATGCGTAAATTTTTCTACGCCAGTTGGGGTAACGCTATGCAGATTAGACATTTTTAATTTCCTTTATTCTGTGTTATTTTAATTCAAAAGTACTTCAGAATGAATCTGAAACATGGATTAATTAACAATGTTTAATTTTAAATGCATAAAACATTAAGAAAATAAACAGAATCGTTTGAAATAATCCGTCGAAAAATGTTAACCCTAGCCTAATTACTGTTGGGAGAAAAAAACAACTGATGCCTTACTTATTTGGCGATGGGGAAAATGGAAGATTTTTTTGGCGAAAAAGTTGGCGTTGGGAAAAATGGAAGATTTTTTTGGCGGGAAAGTTAGTTTTTAATTAATAATTAAAATTCTAATTAAAATTTCAAAAAAAGTGACCCCAGGTGCACATTCCCGACCTCTAAGGTATACATGTACCAAATTTGATAGCTGTATGTCAAATGACCTGGCATGTAGAGCTCCAACACACACACACACACACACACACACACACACACACACACACACACACACACACACACACACACACACACACATTGAGCTTTATTATAAGTATAGATTATAAGACATAAAACAGATTTTAAAATAAAAATTTCGTTTATGTAAACAAAGGAAGTAAATTAAAAATTCTCCTTTATTTTGTCTTAAATTATTACTGGCCTGTGTAATAAATTTTCCTTAGATAAATCTTTTAAAACACAGATGTAAATATATTATAATTGTGATCATTGTTTTAAAATAAATACATTTTAAATAATTACGATCGTGATAAAAATATGAAATAACAATTTCCGCACTATGTTTGCTAAGGTAAATGACTAATTAGCAGTATACCTGATAACTATTCATGATAAAAACCACTTTTATGCATTTATCAAAGCAATAATATTTTTCAATTTCTCTTCATCGTAATATATATATATATATATATATATATATATGTTTGACATTATTAAAAGAAAATCAGATCACTAAAATAAAATGGAAGATAGCTCTTTCAAAATTAATATGTAGCATGCATTATTTATTCTATCTTTGCTTGCTTACATACGAAGCTATGGCAATAATAGATAATTTGCAATGTGCTGATAACTTTTAGTTTAACTTTATTTTTCATACAAATAAAGAACAACAAATAAACGATATTTCATTCTTCTCATTTTCATAAATGTTTGAAATTTGCCAAAGGCTATTAAAAATATATATAGCATTAGTCTTCCCGAAATCTCAAAAATTAGAAACCAAAGCTTAACATAATATTAATAATTTAGGAGAAATATTTCTTCGTTAATAAATAATTAAGAATAAATTTCACGAAATCAACGTTAAATATAAACGTTGTAACGCATTATATTCTGAAAACAAGCAATTTGCTTTAGCGCACACATATATGGCAGCTCGTAATTTGGTCATTAGTAGCAGCACAGAGAAAGTATCAAATTACGATTAGCAGAGCGCCATATGCTATTCGAAACATAATTACTCAAAAATGGACAGCATGTTACGAAAATACGAAGAATAAACCCAGAATAATCACTATAAAATCACTTTATAATTTCTCACCATTAATTCTGTTTAGAAAAGAATGTTAATTAATTCAAATAAAATTAGGATTTTTATTACAAGAAATTAAAGAGTGTTGTTTTAATAAAGACTACTTTATAATTCTAAACATGTAAAATGGCATCACACATTTTCAAATTTTATTTAAATGCTTAAATATGCTGAAAGTTATAATATTATGATGCAATTATGTATATATATATATATATATATACTAATTATGTTATTTGAAATCCCAATAAAGAATTTCTGACTTAGAAATTAAAATAGAATAGATTCCATTGTATATTTCAAAGGAATTTTTGTATCAGTTTTAGACTTGATTGATCTATTTATTGATTCAAAAATGAAAAATTAAATTAAAAAAAGGAAAAAAATCTACTCTATATGTTTTCTCATTTGAATCGTAAAAAGGCAAAGAAATTATAATAACTCATAGATATAGCTTATATACAAAAGTCAATTCTTCAAATATTTAGATAGTATAATTCCTATCTACATTGTAATTTTTTATAAATATAACATTTATTATTGTTTAATATGTTTCGTATGCATAAAACTGCAAATGGATATAAAATAATGTACCGCAAGTGAAACTTTTGAAAGTAGTTTAATTTTTTATTCTATTTCTTTTTTTCCTGTGATGATACAGATATTCATATATATTTATTCTAACATTAATATGATTTCATTAATTTTGTTACATTATATTAATTTATAGCGATAATAAAGCTTAGATCCCGTTTTAGACAGTCAAATCAACAATCAGTAATTTTCATTTTCTAAAGTTGTTTCACATTATTTTATTAAGTTAATTGCTAACAAAATATTTTAAATTTGCTGCAGGAAAACACGATTTTCTATATGAAATATTTTATTTCTGTAAAAAATAAGAATATATTATAGCACGTTGTTTTTTTAAATTAAAGTAATATTCATTTATATATTATATAAAACTAGCTTTATGCAAAAGTACATAATATTTTGACGGGTTTTTATTTGGAATAACTCAAATAAAAGAGAAAACAAAATATAATATTTTTAAGTCATATGTAGTAAATCTGCTACAATATTCAATGTTGTTAGAAGAAAACAACTCTAAATTTATGAAACAATTTAAATACTAAAGAAACGTTTCCCATTTAAGTGCATTAACTAAATAACAAGTAGTTATTTAATACAACTATTATTTACATGGTGTTCTGAAAATTTTAATAAAATATTTAGTAAAATTAAAAGTTACGATAGAATAAAGATTATATTTAAAATATATCATATAATTACAGTTTATCGTTTTTAGATTTTTTTATAACTAAACATTTTTATATTGGGAACGCAAAAGTTTAAAGAGTATTATGTTTTATTTTTATGGAGGTTGGAAAAAAATGTATTATTAAGTAATTATTATTTCATTTGCTTCGCAGCCAAACTTTTTCTATCGCTTATCTTCTAAAATTATATATAATTGTTAGGAGATTTATATAAATGTACAAATTTTATTTATTTTAGATTTTGATGGAATATGTTTTCGTATATTACTTAAGTTACTTACATTTGAAGAAATAAAATTTCAATCTTTAAGTATTGTGAAATGCAAAACTATTTCGATTTTTCTTCGAAACAATTACAAATGATTTTATTTTGTTCTTATGCCACAATTAATGTCTATTATTATAATACGAAATTTTATTAAATATTGATATTTAACAAGATTTAGTAATTAATTGTTCTTTTTTCTTTATAGTTGAAATCAACCTTTTCTTTACTCAAATTATTTAAAATACACAAATACACATTTTTCCTCTTTGAAAAAATTGAGAAAGTTAAAATTGCATTATGACAGTAAAATATAATTTCTCTAGAGAAAACAAAACTAGTCTACCATTTCATCAAATTTAGAATCTTCTATTTTCCTATCTCGTTATTTCAACAAAAAGCTAACGAATTTAGAGGAAATAAATTTTATTACAGCTTTTAATTTTGATTTCCAATATTCAACTCTTTTTGAATGCAGTATTAAATATTTATGTACAATATTAAAATAGTTATGCTACAGTTTGTACAGCGTCTAAAGTTCGTCTCGTTATTCCAACACTTCTGCTCCTATACAAATTCTTTAGTTCTTTCTGTTCGTCTAATGTCCTCAACATTTCCAAAATACAGTTCCTTCAAAAGCGTGGCACACATACTTATATACTCGATCAGTAAGTATGTCAAGAAAAGCTCTTAATTCAATCTTGCAGTTACCAATACCATCTGGAAGGGGACTTAGCTATCGTATTGGACTCCAGGATAGCTAAGTTCTTTCTTTCCTCCTAATTCATCATTGTTCTGGTGTCGTCATCGCTTCTTTGAAAGCTTAATTTAAAGTTAAAAAGAGAACAACAGGAATGATATCTCTGAAACTTTCTCGAAGACTCTGTAATACAGGTGTTAAACTCCTTCTTCACCAGCATAAAATTGTTGACACTAGTCTAGGTCATGAAAGCTGTGAGTACTCAGATATTTATTTTTACACATGAAAACTGTGATTTTCGTGAGAGAATTGGTAAATAAAACTGACACACGTATTAACTCCAACGCATTCACGTCACGAAATATCGATCTTTAGTGAGAATCTAACTTTAGTGAGTATTCACAGAAAACAATATTAGGATGCGCCAAATGTTTAATTTTAAAAGAGTGAAATCAGAATTTGAAAAAAGAACTAAACATTTAATGGCAAGAGGGCATACCAAATCTAATTTAACTAAGTCATTACATTTTTGAATCATCTCGTTTACATGCATGGACAAATTTAGGACAATAAGATGAACTATTTGATAAATTTAATTCAAAATTTCATAAAAATTTATATTATAGATATTTAACTTGGTTCCAAATTTTACCTATCTAGATCTCTAAGTTTTGTAGTTACCCTTTTTACATGTTACCCGGATAGTAAAGAAAATAGACATTATCTCAAAGAATTCAGTTTAAAGTCTAATGCGATGTATAAATCTGTAATGATTATATGCCACGTTTCATCATTTTAGATCAAATCATTTAAAAGATATCGTAGTCATAAAAAGACAGAGACAAAAATGTATTTTTCAGTCCAGGGAAATCTAAACTTGGAAATTCCACAAAATATCGAGTTAACATTTTTTTATGATTATAATATTTCCTTTTTGTAAAATTTCTTATACGAGAAAAAATAATTTGTCATACAAAGGATAAAAATCATTTTCTAGTTTGTCCAATAAGAAGTCCCTCATTGAAAAATATCTTCCTATTTAATTTACATACCATATAAAATGTAATATAAATGTCTCTTAGTGTAACAGGAGGATAACTAACACGCCCTGCTCTTTTTATTATCAGGTAAAATCTTTTTTTAAGGTAATCATCTTTTTGTAAGGTAATTTCAATGATCAACAGAGCAGAATTTACTCTAATTTTTAATAATATTTCTTTATAGTAAAAACATTCTTGCGGAAATCCGCAAAGATATAAGTAATAAAAACAATACAATCCTTTCCAAATTTAAAATAGGGGTTATAAACATTAATTTTTTTTTCCGAAATTTTTTAGAAAAAAAAAATAACATGAACTCAGATTACCACGAAGTCATAAGGGTAATAACAATTGTCTCAGAATCATCTGCATGGTTAGTGATAAATGTAATTTAGTTTCACGCAATTTCAGTAAACTAGAATTATAAAAAGTAAGCAGGTTTCAATATTTTTATTTGTCGGAGCTTGGGTCGAAACAATCATTTAAAAGAAGCTTGAAAACAATAAAAAATAAACCTAATATCAAAAAAAAAAATCCTACAAAATGTCTTTAGATTGCTTCTTGTTTATTATAACGACTTATTTTTTAATAAAATTTGTTATAAAAATATTTTGCATATTGCAAGTCATGTCATTAAAAGATTCAAAAGAATTGTTTTTCCGTATCATGATAATTTTGATAAGAATTTGTTTTTATTTTAAACTGGTGTTCTTAGTTCAAAGTTAAGGCACATAATATGAAATTTATTATATTTTCCTAATAATATGCATATTTTTAAAAAATAATTTCAAATTGTGATTTAATAGTGAATTAAATTAAATTTGCTCCTAGATATTACTTATTTTAAATTTATAGTTTTATTCTCATCAAATTAACCTATTCTATGAACACAAATATATTACGAACGAAAACTGTAGACCTCATTCTAATATTTAAAAATTTACAAAGTTCGCAAAATTCTGTGTCATCTAATTCCAACTGCGTCTACAAAGTAAATTTAACACATTATCAGGTTTATAGAAAAAAGATTTCAACAAATATTTTTTTCCTTTTGTTTTTTGAAGAATAGTTTTTCTTTCAAAAACACTACTGTTTTAATATACCGAATCACATTTTCTTTTCAAGTGTTAAGAAGTATAACGTAAATTTCATCAGAAAGCAAGCAATATTAGAAGAAAAACATATTAGCCTTTTATATATATATATATATATATATATATATATATATATATATATATATATATATATATAATTGGAATTTTACAAAGACTCTTCTAGAAATCTTATAATATTTTGATCATCAGAAATATTTCAACAAAAATATTTTACTTTGTACTTCTCGAACTATTTGCCTTGTAATCTGTAATCTGAGTGCGCATGAGCGCATTTCAAAGAGAGCATTTTGATACAACAGATAACCCAATGCCTTGAATGATTATGAGTTTCGAATATTTTTCAAAAGTACTGATTTTGAGGCAACAGATAACTCAATAACTTAAATTATTAATAGATTCGATTTTTTTTAAATATTGAGTTTGCATTTTGAAATATGCTTCTTCTCTCATTTTGAGTGTTATTACTAAATATCAGTAAAATGCTGCATACTTTAACAGAAGAAATTCGACGAATTTTGGAATGTTCAACATTAGGAGAACGGAAGGGCTGTTTACTCTTATAAGAGTGGTATTGCATTTCACCTAAATATAATTTTTATAGCATTAATAATTTGTAAAATAATGATTTTAACTTTTTTTTATTATAGACTTTTAAAAATTTTAAATAATGATCCAAGTTTCACAAAGGAATAAAATGAAACAAAGCTCTATAGATTTAGATGTTTGAAATTTTTTAAATGAAACTTAAAATTAAAGCAGATTATTAATATAACAAAGATTATTCGAAACTGAGTTTATTTTTTTAAAGTGCAAGATAAATATGGATGCAGTCATTTAACTTTTTTTCTGTTATAATATATGCTAGATAGAGAGATCAGAAAATAAATAAGACAGGACATACTCACTACATCAATTATCAGTAGGATAACTACCAACTTTTTCTTACATTCTACTTGTACAAAGTAGATATTCAATGCTTTTGCAAATCAAAATAAATCCAGAACTCTTTTCATAGAGATATTTTTAAAGGTGGCTCTTCAGAAATCTTAATTCTGAATTTTATTTATTCTTATTTATGAAAAAACACTACAGTTTAAATAAGGTGGCTTCTATGAAGAAAGATGTTCCAATTAATCTATCTGAAGAATGTAGTAGTTTGAAACTGTTTGATTTTCCACAAGAGAGATTTAAGTATTTTTCACATTTTCCTAGACTTAGGATTTGTTCTATAATATTCTAAAGGAAATAGAAATCAGAACATAACCGATAGCTTTATCATGCACAGTAAATAATATGATATTATATATATATATTCAAATATAAATTTGTTTAGGTAAAAGCTTTTAAATAAACAAAAAATATTAACATTTATAATTCACCTTAGGATATTGAAAAAAATAGAGCGAGAAAGCATGTTTTTAAAACTGATTTTCATGTTTTAAATTATTCTGTTCTGAAATGTTCTCATTTATACACAAAAAACATTTCCAGATTTATATGTAACTAGAAACATCATTTTCAAAGTATAAAAACACAATTAATGAATAGCTTAGTTCAAAAAGAGAGTGTTAAAAATATGGAAAAATGTTATTGTTATAAATATAAATAATTTAAATTCTAGAAAATGAATGAAACTCTTTAAATACTAGCTTTAGTCTATGAATATTTAATAGAAAATTTCAAGTGTAATGATACATGATATAAATTACAGCTTCTTATCTTAATTTCTATATTTTTATTGAATGACTTCATCAGCGATATGGCTTTGACTGATAATTTTCCTATTTAAGATGTTATATGTGTACAATTTCTTTTCAAGATATTATATTTTAATTTCCAGAACAATAATTTTAGAATTCGTCGCAAGTTTTCTGCTGTGATGTATAGATTTCTCTTTTTCCCAAGTGCATTATTATTGATATATTTTTTTTTAATTCTAGTCAGAGATTTTATATATAATCTCGTTAAATTTAACACAACCAGATGATATAATTTTTCATGCAATGATTCTGGCTAAAGAAACAAAACTTATTGCTTCAAGAAGATCATAAAACTAAGATGAAGGCTATTTTTTTTTTCTTCTAATTGTTGTGTAATTGTAAATTTGATGGGTATTTCAAATTGTTAAAAATATAATCATTTATTCTTTTTATAATAAATGTATTGAAAATATAATAAATCCATTAACATGGATACGAAATTAAAATACTTTCATTACATGAATATTAGATGTTTTATTCCCCATTTCTCTCACATTTTAAATCATTTGGTGTGTATATTGAATTTTGTGAATAACATTCTAAAGATAAATGCTGCGTAGAATTTATTCTTCTTATGAGGAATTTTGAAGAAAAAAAAATAGGATTATATCTAGCCACCACATATGCGGCAATGGGTAAAATTACATAACGAGGAAATAAACCTACCAAACTGGTTATGATAATATAGTTAACATAAGTTCGAATAATATGGTTCGAAATTATCACTTAAAATCAACAGACTCTAGTTGCATCTAAAATCCTCAGTGCTAATATTGTATGAATAAACAGAATAAGAAAATTTTATAACAGTTTCTATATATAAAATTATAAGAAAAACATAATCAATGAAAAAATTTCATGACATTATCTTGAGCTTGCCTTTATCGGTAAAATGAACATCGATTTTATATGTGTAATCAATCCTGTTACAATTATAGGCTGTCTGACTAATTAATAATTGGCGATATATTCCAAATAGTATCATATATAACCATTGGTCTAAACCCTGTTTTCAAAAGAAAAAGTAAAGTAGTTTGCTTAAAGTTTTGCTCGCAGAATTCAACTGATTTTGTGGCACAGTCGGTCCACCATTGGAATTGTTGAATAAAAATATGTTTCCGAATAATGTCGATACCATCAATTTGGAAAAAAAAATTAACGGTTTATAATAAACTACAGAAATAAAATCAAGCAATGCAATAAACCTGAGAGTACAAATTTTCTACAAGTAGAAATATTTCCAAATCGTTGTTACAAGTATTTACCCTAGTTTAGGTAATGCAAGTGATAATGATGTCACACAGCATGAGAGGATATTAGAATAAAAATCGAATTATGTAATGAAACAATACTCATACATTATCATGAAATTAATAGTAAAAACGTGACATTTACTTATAAAAATTATATTCTTCCTAATTAATTTTTATTGTCACTTCATTTTCATATTCTTAATTAGATTATTATTTTCGCTCCCTGTCTTATTAAAATTCTTTGGATGCAGAAATGTGTGTTAATTTTAATTATATTGATATGTCGTTTGAGCCCTGCAGAATTTTTTCTGAAAGCTATGAAATGTTTTTTTAGTAAGTTCATTGTTTAGTCTGAAATCATAGACATCCCCTTTAGGGTGCAAAAAGTAATTATCTCAAAAGAAAAAAAATAATAGCATTATCCTCAGGAGACAGGTAATCATAGCATAAAACATCAAAAATGTTTATTACTTTTCTTTATAAATCATCGTCGAGGTGATTATTTTGAAATTCAAAGCAACATTTTATAAACTATTTTTATTATATCACGAAAATATTTAGAATTATTGTTATACGATAATTATAAATAACTGAAATTAAAGAACACTTTTACTTTATTTATATCATAATGTAAATGAATTTTAAGATATTGTGAGTTATAATTCTTAAATATTATTTTATTTCGAAAATATGAAAACAATATATAGATCGTAACCAAATAATAACAAATACATCCCTTCTTGTATAAAAGTTTGTCTAAATGCATGCTAAAATATTCAAAATTCATCTTCATTTTCAAAATTTTTCGTTTTAGTTATTAAAGTTGTTCATATATTCACAGCAAATATTGTTTCGTATGAGAAAAACCACTAAAAATAATGCAAATATAATTTAATGACTTAAACGAAGAAAATGAATGATGAAAGAATTTAATAAACTGATAAATAATAAAAGGTGTTCATACAAATACAGGCTGTTTCGATGAAAAAGCAAAATTGAATGTAATCTGCTTGTTTAAATTGCTCAAATATTTGAGAACAATTTGGAAAGCCGGGAATTTCTCATGCCAAATTATTTTCTTTCATCATATTCATAGAAGAAGCACAATGCATATACTTATGAGAGGAATAAATTTGCTGAAAGACTTTGATATCATTTTGTGTTATTAAGGAAAGCATTTATCTTACAGTTCAGGTGTTTAGTATATGCGGGCTTGGAATGAAGTAAAGAGGATAATTATGAATAATTAGTTAAATTTAACAGTTATAGGTTTATTAACAATACTTAACCCTTAACTGGTTAGGTGCGGTCTACGAGACCACATTTCATTTACACTCAAATTAGATTTTCTAATGAATGCATTAGTATGAAAAACTGCCAATATATTTTGCAGATATTTTTCTTGATATATATAGATACGTTTTAGAAATTTTTCAAAATATATTATCATTGAAAAAAGTAAATACTTTGGTGCATACATTTTCTTCTCAAATTACATGTTACAATAAATAATATTCTTAAAAAAAGCATATTACTTTTTAAATCATATTTGTTTTTACAGTATATGAAGGTATATAGAAGACAATATGTTGTAAAATTCAACAATTATATGAAAAATAAAAAAATAAAAATGACAATAGATAGAATTGGCCCCTTTTCTTATCGTCTAATGTGACTTTCATAGCACGGTTTTCTAGGGCATTTCAAACATACAGGTTAATTTGTATAAAAATCAACCTATAAATTATGTATATATGTCTCATGGTATATTAATATATTTCATAAATTTTTCAAAATACATTATCATTAAAAAAATTAATTATGTTTGAACATACATATCAGAATCAGTTGAATGTGAATTTTCATCGAAAAACTCTTCTGTATAATTATCCTTATCACTAAAACCACTTTCTGCTTCATTTAAAAGTGTCTGGAGCACTGCTTCATAATAGGATCAGTAAACTGAATGATATTTCGAGCCCACGTTTTAGCGCCAACTGCTAAGCCTTCTTTATCACTGGGACACTAACAGGGGGATGCGTCCTTAGAGACCGCACTCGAAGAAATAACTGAATTATTTAAAAAAGCATCTGCTGAAATCGGTTGAAAAAGTGCACGTGTATTGAAGGTCACAAAACAGGAAGCTACAGGGTCAATCCATGCAATTGAGCTAAAAATAGAAAAGGGGTGACAGAAAATCCATCGCTAGCGATCTCACAGACCGCACGCCCCCAGTTAAGGGTTAAAATCTTATCATAAAATTTATCCTAAATAAACCTTTAATGTCGCCGATTTTCAGTAACATTTTATTGGTTAAATATTATTTATTATAAAGGACAAAATCCTGAGAAGCATGACATGAATCATCGTTTCTGTGGAAGCTAAATATAGTTTCGCACCCAGAAACTAACACAATGAAGGAACTGAATAAAATAGTATTCTTGACGTATGTGTTTATTGTTGTAAATGTGTAGTATTGCTTTCCTTCTCAGGTAGTTTCTTAGTAAACGAGAGAGTGTTACAGATATATCTAACGCATTATGGACAACTCCGGCTTTCGCGACAAAAAGGAAACGGTTAAAATATTTCAAGATATTGGCGAATATTCATTAGGACTAAGATTCTGGTATTAGTTCTGTAAAATTCTATGTATAGTCATGAAACTGTAAAAAATGAAGGGAAACGAAATGAGGAATAAAATACAGTGGAATTTATCTCAAACATGTGATTGAGCCAAGTTCTCTTTGTAGTGCTGTATTGATTTCTGTAACGTGTGTGTTTCATCAGTATACTATTTCCTTTGTTTCTTATAACAGATAAAGCATGCTTCCACATTGCTGAGTGTGTTGGACTCATTCACCGCACATCCGTTCTACGGATTAATTAAAAAGAAATTAGTTATTTTTTTAAAGACAGATTGCAAGTAGAAAAATTTTAACTATCGCTTTTCTGCGCAATGACTTTGGTGATAATCATTTGATCGAGGATTGAACAGGATTTCAAAATAATTTTATATCCGTCCAATTTATATTAATTTTTTGTCTGTTGACTTATTAAATTTTAAAATTTTCTCTGTCGAATTGATATTTTTCCTTTATAATTCTTGAAGAATGTATGAATTAAGAATGATAGCAACCATTTTTTGTATTGTATTCAAAATACTTGAAATAATACAAAATTAAAGTTCTATCATTCTAAATTCATAGACAGTATTAGATATTAAAACACGTTCAACAAATATTTCACAATCTGGGAACGCGTGTTCATTTTAAAACACCTTTTTCCATATTCTTTTACAAAATTTAAATGGCAATTACGGATTACAAATTCGCTCTTCAAATTAAAAATGTTGGTTTATTTTATAACGTTTTTGCTTTCACCTATATGATATTTGGAAATAGAAAATAATATATTTGTGAAAATTTCCAACATTGACATTTTGATCAACAACCATGTTTTCACAATCAACAACGAACACCGATTAACAGATTTGAAATTATGATTGTATATTTGATTTTGAACTTGATAATTTAAGAAAGGAGAGACCCTTACATACATACCACTAAATTTATTTATTAAATATAAGGATGGGAAATCTGCATCATTCCCTAATCCTAACCCAGAAGGGATTAGAGAAAGATTGTCGAAGGGGATTATTTTTCTTTTTCATACATCTCTAAACAGAAGGAATCCATCGAATCCTTCTGGCTTTCAAGCAATAATATTTTATGCATAATCAATCAGCAGCAGCAATAAACAGCATATATGAATTTTAGTATATCATCTTCACATCATAGATGTTAATTTTTATCCAAACTACTTCTTGTTGATTCAGTTAATTGGTGGATTATCTGACTCTCAATATGTATCAAAGGAAGTCTTTGAAAAATAAAACAAGCTTAATAAACAGAATTTAATATGTGGTTAAGATATTAGAATTTTTAATCTATTTCAAATTTTTGAAAAAATAATTCAAAAGAAAAAAAAATACTTGTTCTATTATCTTCATTAAATATGAAGCTAAACTCAAAAACAGTCTTATATATATGTGAGGAAATCAAAAGATGAATGTATTTCCTGTTTGATAGCTTAAATATCACATTTTTCAGAACCCCACAAATATGATGGGTATATTTGCAACCAAAAAACCTTAAAGAATAGATAAGATAGTAATTATTTGTCAGGGATGGTAGTATGCTTAAATACCACAAATAAAGAAATAAGGGACATATAAGTAATGAGCAATATTTTTTTTGCATTAAAAATTTTAAATACAAATATTTTCAGGGGAAATCTTACAACTATAATTTCTTTGTAATTTATGCAGATGAGAAGATATGGGAAGCGAGATGAATAATGTTAAACACATACAAAAACCATTTTACAAATAAAACTATTAATAAGTTTTGAAAAATATAATTTATGGCTTTCGTGGGATATTTGTTATCGACGGACAAATAATTAAAAAGGAAATGCATAAATAAAAAATTCTTAATATAATTTAAGAAAGTAATTTTTTTCCGTTTTTATTAAGAATAGAAGGGATGAGGCCTTTCTTTTAAATGTTATTTCAATTTGATGCAATTAGATGTTAATAATTTTGCTTATATTTATAAAATCGATGAGAAAAAAAATGAAAAGAAAAGGAATTTTTTAAAAGTTCTTTTATTCAATCGTGTATTAGATTTAATACTTTACTGATTTCCATTTAATTGCTCTTAAACAATAAAAGAATTTTGGGAATCTTTAATATTTTAGTAATTCTAGTAAACATTTAAAAAATAAATTACTCTCTGCTAAATAAATCGTTGCGTAGTTCTAAATCTCTATTCTATGAAATTTTCAATGACCTTATATAAACCAAAGCTATCTGTTTTTTAACAAATAAATGTGTTTTAAAATTACTACTACAACAGCCAAAATACAAGCAATTTTACTCGTGTTTTATTAACTATACAAAACTATAAGCTTAAAGCAGAAAGAATAGATAAAAACTTTGATTTTTTATAAATAAATTCTATATCCTTTCATTGGCGCATAAAGAAAAACAAATTTGTTTTGAAACGAAAAACAGTCATTCACAAATTCAGTGTCTTGTTTAAAATTTTTGTAATCTGTCCATTAAAAGTAATCTAAATTTCTAAATTTATTCTTTCTTTTATAAACACTAAAAGAGCCGTAAAAGATATCAGAATCTACTTCACTATACATCAAAACCATTAGACAGGGCAATTTTTTAAAAAAAGGACTATATTTGTAAGCCCTCTCGTCGGAAGAGGCAGTTAAACGCTTCCAAATGAGGCATGTCGTTAACATTAAAGTGACATTGACTAATGGTTTTAACGTCCTTAGTCAATCTATCTAGTAACTCTTAGGCCTCGTTTCCGATACTTCATACTTGAATCAGTGAACAGCGTTGCACTCTTAAAATGGGAAAGCTCTACCATCTCGCTATAAAGCTAATATTTTGTTATTCCTTCAACGTTAAATATCTGATAAATGTCACCGACTTTAGAAAACATCCTTTTGTGAAGCGTTTCAAGTCAACGACTTTTAGATGAATTAGTTTAGAAATTTAATAAACACATGCGGTTTGTATGTTTGTTGTTAAATGTTTGGAAAAGATATACTTTTTGTTGTTGTTGTTAGAAATGATTAATGTGTTTTTCATTTCATTCTTCGGGAGGTTGCAAAAGTATTTCTATTCTGTTAATTTTCATTTTGGAGGACTTCTCCCTTTGAAAAAATAAATGATTTATATAATAAGTAACAGAAGCTTGTAGTGGAAGGAATAATATTTTAGTTTAGAATGTTTTAAAAAGCGTTATTTATACTTAAGTATGAAAATAATAAGCTTGCAGTGCATTTTAACCATATAATTGTAACAATAGATTTATCCATTTTTCACATTCTCTGTGATCACTTTTATCTGCTAGAAAATACTATTATTTCCTAAATTCTGGATAAGGTAATAATTATTATGAATCAGTTGGTAAACTAATTCTGGATAAATATTATAGCTATTTTGAAGGTATTAATTTTATTTTTCTATACGGATTTTTTAAACAAGAAAATGAATAAATTTTTATTGCAAATTATATTATAGATAGTCATAGTATTTTATAACATCATAAATTTTGCCAAAACATAGATCAATAGCCAATGATCGAGAAACATACGCCCTGCAGCTGACGGAGAATAATGGCCATAGAGATGTTATCATAAGCGCATCATTTTGAAATTATTAAGGGCATGCCATTCTCCTAAAAATGGTTGAAGAGAGAGAATTATTGTATCTAATTAAAAGAAAGCGAAAAAGAAATATATATATATATATATATATATATATATATGATTCATTTTTTTATGTTATGGAGAATCAATAAGAAGTTACTTTTAACACAATGGTTTTGAGAAATTCGTTTTATGACACATAGATTAGGAATGACTTTTCAAAACCTTTTTTTAATATTTTACTTACAAATTAATCAATGTATAAAAATACTATGGAAATAAAATCTTAATATACATTAACTTTATGTTAATTATAAACTATGTTAAATTGAACATATTTAATACATTCTGAATGTATATATTCTAATGCTTTCTTTTCCATTGTCCATGAAACCTTCTTTTGGCACTTTGTCTCCTGTAGGCAATACACGGGATATTTCTTTGTTTCATCCAACCGTAGTCCGCCATCATATTGACGCTACTCTTACCTTGGTATTTACGATCCAACATTTTAATATCTTAATGAAAACTTCCCCTCCCCACCCCCATGTTCTTCATTAGCTGCATGAAATTTTTGAAAAAAAGATGTCAAAATTTAATTTATTTTTTTAATTTTTAAAATGCATTTTTAAACTCATCGAACAACAAAAGTCCTTGGATTTCGTTAACAGTTTTTTTATGATAGATTAAAAGTTGGCATCTTGTAAATTACCGAGCAATTTCATGACGATTTACTGAAGAGCTCTCCAGCCCTCTTTTTTGTTCAAAAGCATTAAAATGCTTTCAAACAGTTCAGTTTAAAAAAGTTTCGGAATATCCTGAACATACAAAAACAACTTCCTTTATTTTTGTTTCCGACAGCCTTGGGAACATGCTGTTTAGGTATTTAAAGTATTCTCCTTTTTTTTATTTTGATATAAACTTAACAAACTTCCCCATCAGGCGACGCTGATGTGAAATGGAGGCAATAGGTCTTGATTGGTATCAACCAAACATTCATTTATATTACAAGTTTTTATACTTAGATTCCATGTTTTGATACTTTCCTAAGAAAACAACTTTTTTTGATCCAGTTATTCTTCTTATTTCGATTGCCCTATTCACAAAAGGACCAAAGATATGCATTTGAGGCGTCCTGCTTTTTGATCAAGAAGTATGAAAAGCAATTTTATATCACCGAATACCGCTCATACTTGCATTTTACATTTCAAATTTGCTAAAATCAAAGCAAAATTCTTGAGAGATTCTTTCAGATACACAGAATGCCATAATGGCAATGAAGCATACTTGCTGTCACTATATAGTAGCACTTCTTTCAGAGATCATTTTGAAAAGTCAATAAAGAGTGTACACTGGTTCACGTTATTCTGTATATTAATTGCACTGCATATATATATTTTTTTCTTCTCACTAGTGGAAGAAAAATCTCTAGTTTTTGTTAGTGATGACGACTTATGACACTATGTCTTAACATCCCCTTTAACTATAACTCAATCAATTGTTGGCTATGGCAAACAAAATTTTCAATTTGTGAAAAAAATATAACGACAATGATTTTTTTTTATATACTTTATCCTGAAATCACTATCTAAAAGTCTATAAAACTCAACTGTCGGTTTTTAAATACTTTGTGGCAGCAGGCCTGTCTTAACTAATCGATTGGAAAATTCGCTAATGCACTAAAACTTGTCCTTTTAAGATAATAATTCTTAAAAGGAAATAACCAGAAATCAATGCACTGCTGTGATTAAAAACAATATATATTAGTCTTAGAATCAGTTTCTAATTTTTAAATTATTAAAAGCAATCATAATCAGATTTCTTCTATGTTTGATATATCTATTCAATTTCCTTAGCATTACCTTAAAACAAAATGATCAATTCAATTCTTAGTAATTTTCTTCTCCCTTTATCCGCTTAGATGCAAATTATTTCTGATAAAACTCATAAGAAATCAACAGTTAATCTGCATATGTTTCAAAACCATATGAATCGATTACTTGCTTGACTTCAGTTCTAATAATGTGTCAGAGAAGCTCATATAAAACCCATTTCATATCTTTCCTACTTTAAATTTATTAAAAGAATCTGCATGATAGCGCAGCTTTTTTTCACCGTCTCTTCAAGGAAGTTAAGCCTCTTTAAAGATTACAGACTCAACTTATTTTTTAATTATATCTAGATGAGATCGCAGAGAAAATTTATTTCTCCCCAAAGAAAACGATTTATCGTTCTCCGATAAGTAATTATGATCTCTTTACTCTAATATCGCCTTTAAGAAGATAAAAATATTTATGATCAACAAAAATTCACTTTCTTTAACGACTGTTCTCTTTCTTTCCTAATAAACCTCTTTAAAGATACTAAAATCTAGTTTTACAAGACTTGTAGAAAGGGGTAAAAAGACAAGAAAAATTGACTTTTTGGTATTTTTAATCATACAATTTTGATTGCGTAAATAAAACTCTCTTTTCATCCATAAATTGTTTCCATATGATAATAATGCACATTGATTTGTGCAAAAGATATGTTTTAATCAGAGAATTTTATCGAAATCCATTTGTCAGAATTATTAGAATAAAACCAACATATATTTTTTGCAATGGTAAAAAAATGGTGTTATAATGATAGAATATTTCGGTTTTTATTATTTTCCTTATGTTTTTATTATGTCCGCCGTCTATCAGTATAATTAATTATCTTTCTATTAGCTATTCTAATGTTAGCTTTCTATTAGTTTATAATAAAGCAAAATGGGTGCTTGTCTGTGGACATGTTGGCGCTCTACAAGGCAAAACGTTTGATTTAAGTTCGTAAATTTGACATAGAAGCAATATGGAAAGCAAAACTGTTTAGTCGAAGCGATTTTTTTTTCAATTGTGATTGCAATTATTATGAATGAAAGTTGCAGTGAAATTTTAGTATTTTTTCAATATAACATCCAAAAATATCGTTACAAAAATCATTTTTATATAGCTTTAAAAATTTAAAAACTAAGTCTATTAATTATACAAAATTTTGTAACTTGGATTTAAAAACTATACTTTTCCAAAAATCAACAAATATATTGTGTAACTTTTAAAAATGTATTTCATAGTTGCACTGAAATACAGGCAGTTAGATTCATGTTCATGAAATACTCGTTTGATGTTCTTCCGTTGTTGAACGCAAGGATGAAATATTGTTTATTGTGTGCGCGGTATTCTAGAGGAATCAGAAAATAATACTACAAGAAGTCAAATAATAGCGTGCAATTCCAAATAGTTTAAAGAAACACTTAAGATTTTAATATCATTTCGATGTCATGGGCCTAATCTCTATTAGGATAATTCATAATACATGACATGACACTGGAGTAAATATCCTTAAAAAACCGAAGCGCCTTTCCTCG
Source organism: Argiope bruennichi (assembly GCF_947563725.1). Classification (NCBI taxonomy): domain Eukaryota; kingdom Metazoa; phylum Arthropoda; class Arachnida; order Araneae; family Araneidae; genus Argiope; species Argiope bruennichi. Next base: position 12,124,707 of record NC_079154.1, read on the forward strand.
ACTCATCAGATACACCTGCAATGGATTCCCTCCCATGTTGATATCAGGGGTAATGAGATTGCCGACTTCCTGGCCATGTCCGGTGCTGAAGAGGCTTTGATTGAAATTTCTTAGTGTGGTCCACCAGTGCACCACTGGTATCGAAGTGATCATCCGGGTGGCTCTCTGGCTCTTGTTTGCAGCCGACAAGATCAAACCACCCTCATTCGCTTCCTCAGTGGTCATCTTAGATCATTAAAATATTTTGGTGGCTCAAAGTGCTTTGATGTTTGCACCATTTTCTCTAAGGTGCAGGCTTCACCTGAACACATCCTTCCCTGACTTGGGCTTACCAGACGGGATATGACAAAACACTGATGCTTTTGGACTTTTTTAGGGTGCACAATATCTTGGACCTCGTCTAATCCTGCTGATCTTGGGGATAGGCAACAACAACAAAATGATACATGACTTGTAAAATATTATTAAAATAACACTATGTAGTTTCTGGTATGCATAAAATACTTTGTAGAAGGAATCAAGAACGTCAAGTTGTACATAAAAAAATTTACAGAAATTAAAACCAATTTTCCTTGTGAACCAGCTAGTCGCCAGATGCAGCTAATTATTTATAAAAATGGATCTGATTGCGCCACAAATATATAAATCTCATGAATATGCAATAATTATACTTCTGAATAGGCCCATGTAAACATTCCAAATGGAACATTTGTCTGTTCAATAGTTTATTTTGAAGCCATGGTCATGATTATATTAATGAGTGTATTTCGGTATTGCACGATATTAAGTGGCTTCGAATCCCAATTTTATTTTACAACACACGTTTATGAGTGGAGTTGTTACTATTTTAGGAGATAATTATAAGATCGTAACGGAATTTCAATTTTTGTTACACTTCTTTTAATGAGAAATGAGTTGTACTTTTGCAGTACTTTGAGCTTACCGCTTTTGCAACGATTTTGCAATCAAGATAATTCAAAAGTACTGCAAAAAGGTTTCAATCTGAAATTAAAATGGAGTATTTTTTTTTTCTTTTCATTCACAAAGAAATACTTTCGATGGAAACCCATCCAGTACTATATAATTCCTTAGCGTAAAATAAGATTTTCTAAAATTTTACATATTTAACTTATTTCTCTTAATTTCTGCTGTCCTTTCCTCAAAGTATTACATTGTGTTTCTTATAACAATGAAGGTATTTACCTCAAATTAACATTTAGTCAGAATTTTAATGTATTTTTTATTAAAGATTTCAAACAAAATGCGATTCTTACAATACATAAAATAAAATAAATGTTTGAAGTTTTACAACTTTTTTTAAATGAGAAGTAATTTAAAAATGTGATAGCAAAACTCCAATGTAGAAGTTCCAGTTTTGCATTTATATGAAACTGTGGCTTTAAAGAGGAATATAAAAAGGCTTTAATTTTTAGATATGCAATTCAATGCCATATGCCAACAGAACGAACTATGAGCTTACATTTTGAATTCCAGGAAGAGAAGACATTTCACTCGTCATTATTTCTACCTTGTTTAATATTCTCAAAACTCTATGTGTTGCGATTCAAAAACTGTGTTGAAATATTGTTACGGAGTCACTGCTAACACTTGCTTGAAACATTTCTCCACGGATTTTATAAGTCTGAGAATAAGGATTGGTTTAGATATCGATAGGCATAGCAGTTTCATAGTGAATTTTACGCTTTCGTTTTTTTATGAGCGAAAAAGCTTTATAGCTTTTGATTCCCTTGTGTTTCTGGTCTAGAAAAGCGAATAAAATGGGGATGTCTCGTGCATTTATTTTTAGGAAACTTATGCCGATAACTGATGTATTTTGGGGTAGAACACAAAATATTAAGGATTTAGAAACATTTTTTTATCATTTCCTGATTATTATAAATATGTAATGTTATCTCCTAATTTAATTTAACTTATCTTTGTTTATTATTTTAATTTATTTATTTTTTATCTTAAATTAGCCCATGTTAACTTAATTAAAAAATGTTCTCTTATTTCCTAATCCAAATCCCTTTTTTATTTAATTATTTCTAAATGGGCTCTAAAAAAGTGCTTTCTCCGTTGTTTTCCACGCCATGAGGGAAGTGATAAAAATCCTTAACACATACGCATTCCTTTTAAACATACTTAAAATTTCCTTGCCTAAGTAGATATATGTCAAAGAAATCCCTATCAGAATCTTGTAATAAACCCACTAAGGGAAAAATTATGTCACCTTCGCTCTTGTTTTCTGGTACGAACGAATGCATAGCGCCTCTGTTTTCTGTGTACATATTGTACATCTTGTAGTAAAATAAATTGAAGTTCATTCAAAAAGTGTCTTCCTTTCGACCACATATCTGCGAAAATTGCACTACATATTTTGACATTTTTTTAATTAAAATTCAATTCGTTTGTTTGAATTTGGTTTATTAAAATTGAAAATCATCTATAGAAAATTTGTTTCGTATTATTAGAGCTAATTTAATATCCATTACCAGTAAAATTAATATTCATTACTTGCAAATATATTAATAAATCATCTGAATTAATTTTTTTCTGTATTGGAACGATGAACACAGCCAAAAGTGTTATTTAAAGTTATTTCAATTTCTATTGCTCAGAAGGAAAAACCAATAAACATATACAAAAGAAACATTCATGGTACAACTCCACCCATAAAAAATAAGATCTATGTTCAAAGTAGAGCTAGATATCTTATTTATTAATATATTATCGAACCTATACCTTAATTAACTATCACGGGAAAGAGAACCAACCACCATACTGGACGTTTCTCGTCCATATATTTGGATTGTAGCCTGATAAAAAAGCTTTCTACAGATATTTATAAACTAACGAGTTCGAGGCCGATGATCTTAGAATGGATTAAATATATCATTTTATTATCTTGATCATTACAAAATCACCAAACGACATTTATTTTATACAACTGTTGTCAGCAACAAAAAAAAATGGGGAATTAACATAAATTCATAAATCAATATCTGAAAATTTTACTATTACTTTAGCTACTATTTCGATTAACAGATTACTAATCATGAAATTAGTTCACCAAAAATTGTTTAATCGTCTCATGGAAATTCCAAGATTTTTAAAAATTTTGGGGGGGAAATTGCTAATCCATTGTTACATGAATCAAATACTTTTAGCGATATCTCAGAAACTATAACATATTCCTAATTATTTTGTGTTCATTGATAGAACAAAGTTTAACTACATTTAAAATATATTTGAAATCTAATAAACTTGAGTGTAATATATTTAATATAAACAAAGAGTATTCCGTAGCTTTGTGAACTTCCCGAAAAACAAAATTTCCTCCTTTAAATAAAATTTATTTTTTAAATAAAGGTTAATAAATTCAGAATGACATTATACGTATTAGTTTCATATCAATGAAGTAAAATTGCACTAATGGAACTAATGCATTTCTTTCAGATTAAAAACTTCTGGATGAAATTGAAATGTCTATTTTAATTCAATAGAAAAATAGTTTATTAGTTCAATTCCAGAAATTTAGTTCATTATTTTTCGAGATGGTTATCGATCATATTGTTTTTGAATATATCAACTTTTTACTACTGTTGTCATATTTTATTCGGTCATAAGAAATCATAATAAAAGTGTATGTGTAGTATGAGAGTTATTCATTAATTTCAGATTTTAAATTCTTTTCTTTCCCTTTTTTTTCTTTGAAACACAATACAAATAAAAGTTTTTGACAAAACTAAAATTAGTTTAATATTTATATATAAAAAAGTATTGTAAAATCATTAAACGTATAATATAGAAATCAAGCAGTATTCCTTTAAAAGGCAGTTTCATAGAAGATAAAATTTTAAAGGAAAAATATTTTTCTACTTTTATTTTTGGTCAACAAATACGAATTTTTATTAAAAAAAATCTCTGCTATTGTATTTTAAATCGTATTTTATTTAAGAGCTTTATAAAATTCTAATATGCATAGGAAATAGAAATTTGAAAGCAAAAATTTCTCCTTCTTATTGCATTCAGTCTTTGTTATATTTTTACAGTTTAAATTTCTGAAATTTTATTTTTTGTCTGAAGACCAACATTATTATCAGTAGAAGTAGCTTTCATTTGAAGGAATGATTAATGGAAATCAAAAATCTTTTCATTTGAAGATAATATTACCAATTTTGTTAATTTGCAAACTGTAAAAACAAATGCATTATTTATGTGATAAACTACGCTGGTTGTGATATAGCAGTTGATCTCGTATCAATATAGGATACACATTTTTTTAAGTATTGACTTTTTAGTTCTGACTTTCGACTTCGATATTATCGGTGTGCATCGGGAAAAATACCACCTGCTTTTAGTTTGAGGCCTTTTGATGTAATCTGGATAGGAATTTGTTTGCAATACATAAGCAGGATAAAAGTGCACTTTATACGTAAAATATGGCAAGTAAATTTATTCTAAAAAGTTTCTTTAGGTAAAAATAGAACATTTGTTTTAATGAAACACGTGTCTGAAATATGAATAAACTGTTATACAGACTTATAAAGCTATAATATTTAAACAATCCTCCACATTAATGTTCTTTCAATTTATTAAATATTTTCTGAAGATAAATTTATATCATTATGCAAATATCCTAAATAAAAGGAGTGCTAAATATTACATATGGCTATTTTTATGACTGTTTAAACTTCGTGTCGCAATTGAGTTAATGAAAAAAGTTACAGGTTTGAATATTTCCACTAATCAATGTTATAAGTTTTTTTTTAATTTAAAAAAGAAAACAACTATTACTAGAGGATTTTTACAGTGTTTCTGGTAATTCCATAATGAACAGAAGAATTTGCGAAAAAAATCTTATAAATTGTCATGGAAAAATATTTCTTATTATTTTCCATTTTTCGTCTGGAAATTATTTTTTTATCGATAGGATAGGATCTAAAAGAAATATTTGATTTAGATGCAGAAAGGATGAATACTTACATAACACAATATTCATAATCTTATTTCTTTTTTTCTTTTACAGTAAATAAAAACATTCAAATGTATGCAACTAAAATGGCATTCCAGAAAATTCAAACATATGTTTGAAAATATTGCTATTGCTACGAAATTCCCGAGGTTCGTTTGGATATTAGGTGTTATATGGTGTGAAGAACGCTCAATCACCAGGCAGCAGTAGAAAATAAAAACAACGACGTTTATTTACACGAAGACACACAGGACAGCACAAAGACGACAACTATATACAGCACAGAAGACGATTATCTTCAGACGAGACGTGCAGCATACAAAACAGCATGAACAGCAGCATACAACAGACTCTACTGCAGACAGTAGTACACAGCTTAGTTCAGCACTAGCTTCACTCCGTCGCTGCTCCGCTCATCGCTGGAAGGCCAGTTCTTTACTTTCGATTCCGACTACTCTGCGACTCCACTGGTCCACGACTACTCTTCGACTCCACTGGTCCACGACTCAATTCACCGTCGGTTCACGACCACTCAATTCACCACTGGTTCACGACTCGACTCCGGCAGCTACAGACTGCTCCTTTTATAGGTCTCAGGGGGCGGGGTTAGAAGCCTCTCAACAAATCAGGAACGTTAGAGGCGTATCCCCGTTCCTACTGGACGGAGCGGGGAATTTCTCGATGTTTCGGGTATAATCTATTTTGGCGCCAAAGTCGCCAAGTTTATCGCCAAGCTCTGGGACCTCCTATGGAACCAACTATGCTGGGAAGCAGCATCACAGGTTCGTAACGCTATTCCTTCGAAACTTAAAAAAAAGTTATTGTTGAATTTAAGTCTCTTATCTCTCTCTTTATACTGCAAAATTAGAATATTGTTCATTAAATGTTATGTTATATTGATTAAGAAGCAAATCTCTAGTGATCACTTTTATTTTTTAATTCGTGTTTTTACGTGTTTTGAATCTTTAAATAAATCCCCAACTCGAAATCAGCAATTTTCTTTCAATTACAATATTTTTATAGTAAATGATTTTTCATTAGTTCCTTTAGGGAAAATCTTTTGCATTTTAAAAGACTTATGGATTTGTTCAAATCTTTATACCAAAAAGGAATATTTCATATTTAAAAGAAAAATCATTTAAGAGAATTTCAATAATCGTGATGTATCAAAATTTAGTTTCTTATTGATATTTATTATTTTGTTTACTTACTGAATATTTACCTATTTACTCTATGAACAAACAAATTAATGATAATAAATAATTCTAAGCATTCGGGTGTGAATTGGTGGCGTGTATTGAGAAAGCATGTTGTTTTTTTAATCTGCCAAATGTAAAATAGAAGAAATTTGAAATGGAATTGTGATTTTCATGTAACTATAAATCTGATCCATTGATGCAGAGTATTTGATGTATAAAATTATTTTAAGGAAAAACTTGTTTTGATAATTTTATGCAAGATCAAACTGTAAAAATTAATATTTTTAATCCCTACAATATTTTATTCATATTTTTTCAATTACTTATAAATTATTCGATTTATTTTTTATACTGCGCACATATTTTTATGTGCATTATAAATATGCTATACTATATATATCTATAAGCTTCATATATAAGCTTGATTTGACTATCTTAACTTTTTTGACATCGCTGCTCTGTTGAAAGCTCATTTGAAATAAATTTTTCCTTCAACTAATATATACACATAAGAAAACTAAGTTAACTTCTCAAATTAAAGTAAATAGTTAACAATTATATTAAAATATTTTTGTTTTGGAAACTTTATTCAAAAATGTACAATTCCGATAACTTTTATAATTATAATTAATAACTATTATCTAAAATTTTAATAAAATAAATAGTAGCTGTTAATGATTTTCCAGAGTCACATTTCATTCCGTGACTGAGACTCATTTCATTCCGTGACTGAGACTCATTTCATTCCGTGACTGAGACTAATAGAAAAAGAGAATCAAGGATAAAAACAGTCTTTCTTGCATTAGATTTTGGTTATGAAACAAAAACATTATTTTTCATCGTACCATTAAAAAAAAAATATTTCGCCTATACAGGTTATTGTTTTTTTCCTGCCTCATAATATAATTGGAAATAAAATAGGAACAAATAAGTATAGTTATCTGCATTACAAGAAACATTTCTTTGAAATTTTATTTTGGATTGGGAAAAGTTTCATACATTTGCATTACAACATCTCTAGACGTCTTATAGAGAAATAGAGTGAGGGAAATTTAACATTATATATATAGAATGCCCGTAACGTAAAGAGACAAAGAAGTATCATATCATATATTTAACCGAAGAAAAAACATTATTCCGTAATACAAATGTTATTGCGTAAAAATATTGAAATAATATATAATGAGCTCAAACAAAATGGACTTTTAGTTGTAACTCTTTTCATACATTATACATTGAGGGTATTTACACCACAGTTGACTGTTTACCAGTATTTGCAATTTTTCGAAGGTGTGATTTTTACCCATCAGCTATCATCCAAAAGGAGGGATCATGGTAGATTATAAAACATTGCATTCTCGGAATAACTGTATTTCTTGAAAAGCTCGGATAACTGTATTTCCGCCCACATTCGACAACAAATAATGATTACATTTACATTTTTAACTTGAAAAACTGGATTACTTAGATCTGATATTGCTTTCGATCAACTCAGAGTAATCGGTCAATTCTCTTTGTTTTGTCGCTACAGTTTAATTCAAAGATACGTCATCACTAATGCTTTAAACTACATTGTTTTCTTATGCATATTCTAATCAACTCCAGAAAAATTTCAAAATTCTACAACTCTAATAAAGCCATCATAGCTCAAATTTCTTTCTCTTATTTTCCATTTTGGAACACTATATATTATCGGGATAAGAAAAATAGAGGAAATGATTCTTATGTAATATATATTGCATATTAGAAAAAGTTTTGAAAATATTTTTGATACTTATACGACATTTTATAAATTCTCAGTATTTGATTTCAAAATATCATCTGGAGATAAACATTCTTTCTATGAAATAGGAATTTTGATAGGAATGATAATTTTTAATGACGAAGATAACTGATCAAATAACATGCATTGCATTGAGTTTTCATTATGAAATCTATGCAATAAAATCCAACTTAAAGAAGATTCCCAAAAATGAATTAAATTTTTGAATCCTGAGAACAATGTTGATAGAAGAGCAATGTAGCAGATGAAACAATTTTGATTAAAATATAATATATATTAACCATAAATCGATACTTTTGGTTTTAAGACGATGTTCTTCCTATTTATTAATAAAATAGTAACATATTTAAAAACTATAAAATTGAAAAGACATGGAAAATGTAAAAACTCAGTCAAACACATTACGTGAATTATAACAAATTTTGTTAACTTAATATATCTTGATTCATTAGTTCTCTTGTATAGCAGAAATTTAAGTTGGAATGTGAACTAAACTTTAAATCTGAGATTAAAATTTGAACACTCTTCAAAATTTCCTATCACACAAACTAACCTACAATTGAGACAAAACGTTTACAATGTACGGGTACTACTGAATTAACAAAAGTGTGAACAAGGTCAATGACACTTTATTATTCATAATTTTAAAAGAAACTAATATAATAATTAGTAAAATTTGTAATTACTTTTTTTTTAATTTGAAATTAATCCTGATATCTATAAACTGAATCGCAAACAAAGCTTTGCATGCAAATAAAATCATTTAGTAATGTGAAAGCATATTTCTACTAATTTAATATTTTTTCTCGTTAGGTTTCTCGCTTTATATCAATAGCCCATTTTCATGTTCTTAAATTAGTTTTTTTATTTCCTATTATCATAATTGTCTGGTTAAGAAATTTATTTGTAGTAACATCAAGAATAATTTCAAACGTGGCATTAATTAAAACGTTTTTTCTCCCCTCAGAGACAATAAAATGTTTCTAGCTGTTCCTTGTTCGATGAGAACATTTCTATTTATGTTTAATTTCAAACTTAGATATTACTTCAGGGGACAGAAAAGCAATTATCACAAAATTGTGGCGTAATTTTATTTACACGTAGGAAAAGTGTAATCAAAATACAAACTTATTAAAACTTCTGATTACTTATCTCTTAGAATCATCTCTGGGGTGTATTCTTTTGAAATCCTATAAAGAGGATTTTTGGATATTTATTTAGATGTAATCAAATGGTTTAACAATATAATAATAATTACACATCTAAAGTTATATTTTTTTAGATCAATCAATGGTTCTACCTGTTTGTTGGAAACATAGGTAAAAAATATGGTTATTTTTAATTTTCATCAGTTTTATTTATTTTTATATTTCTATGCCAAATTAATTTCTAATCTAAAATCAAAAATGACAGTTATCGAATCTCGTATATAATTCTATTTATCAACATTTTTATGTTTATAAAATATTTTTATGTTTTAAGTATGGTATATAAATCGGCATGCCTGTGATGATTTCATGTGGCATGCTAATGATCTTTTGGCAAATTCTAGATAATGAATCTTATAAATTTATCATTTTATCATTTCAATTTATCATTTTGATAAGCAAACATTTATTCTATGAACTGTCATTTTCTGTTTGAACTTAAAAAAAATTCAAATATGCAATAATGACTGACCAAAAATTAAAATTGCATGAATATTTTTAATTCCTGCATTGAGTTATTACTTTTCGTGGAATTTCATTCCATTATAGTTCTTTCTTCTTTTCAATGATTAAACATTTTAGTACTATTGCTAAGATTTAAATAACTCATAATTTCATTTAAATAACCAATTAGGAAAATTAACAGCTGTAGAAAACAAAATGCAGATATAGCCAAATTTATTAATCCATTGCGAGCACTAAATATAAAGATTTCCTAAAAATGAAGTAAATATCTATATCAAATAATAGATCGCGTTTCAAAGCGATTCTTTTTTAATTAAATTAAATGGTATAATAATTTTGGTATTTCTTCAAAAAATATCTACAGTACTGTAATTCTGAAAAGAAAGCAAAAATCAACAAAATCTGAAATATCTTTTACATGGACGAACTCTTTAGCTTTCATGACCAAGGCAACTCATTTTATTTTAACAGATAAATTCGTGATCATGTACAGACCAACATAATTTATCTTTAACAGTGGCAGTTAACCTATTTTTGATTCAGGAACACATTAAAAGAGTCTCGTTAACATCTAATTTTCTTTTCAGATAAGCCATTAGACTGAACAAATATTTCAGAAAAGTAAAATTGGTTACTCCCGCTTTTCGAAGAAGTTAAACGCTTCCAAATGAAGCATATCGCTAACATTAAAGTGGCATTGATTAATGGGTTTAACATTTTAAGCCTATCCATCTCGCAGCTCTTAACTCATATTTTCAGTACTTCGAACACGATAAAGTTAGTAAAGGAAGACTGATAAATCTGAAGAGTTTTTAAATAAAAATGATAATTTGATATCCTTTTAGGTTTAAATATATAATAAATAACACTGGTTTTAGAAAGCTTTCTTCAATGAAATTGTTTCAAGTAAACTAAAGCCGGCACGAAATGATTTAAGAGTTTTATAAATACATACAAATTGTATTAAAAATGTTCTTTTTGGCTAATGATAATCATTGGTATTTCTGTTTTATGTAATACCCTGAACAGTTTTAAGTAACAAGTTGCCATTGATGTGAAATGAAATTTAAATTATTTAGTAAAAAACTGTTTCATGCATTTAGATACGAAGTTCTAGAATTAGTCATAATCGTAAGTTTAATAAGCTTAGTTTAAGTTTAATAAGCTGAGTTTAAGTTTAATAAACTTAAGTTTAATAAGCTGAGTTTAAGTTTAATAAGCTTAAGTTTAATAAGCTGAGTTTAAGTTTAATAAGCTTAAGTTTAATAAGCTGAGTTTAAGTTTAATAAGCTTAAGTTTAATAAGCTCTCTAATGAAAATATTTTTCTTATTAAAACGATGTTGCAGTCTCGAAAATGAATTACTCCAAAAATATTCAGAAATATTTAACTCTCTCAATATGGAAATACCCCAAATGCTCGTTCAATGAAAATACCGTGTTCGCCCGAATCACCTCGATACATTTTCAAATGCCTCCCTTTCGTTAAATGATTGAATAAAGTGGTGAGTGCTTTGTTCGCTTGAGACACTTGACAAGTTGAACTTCAATGACAGGAGGGTTTCATGAAAGCAATCAAAAGAATGCTAGAGAAGTAAGAATCATTTTTTGTATCAATTCCTTAGGAACGCGCTGATCATTGCAACTTCTTTTTGGAGAGGGGGGGAGGCGTTAATTTCTCTCATATTTGATAGAGAAACTAGGGCGTTCCAGCATTTCTGGTAAATAATCTTAGAAATGACAGGGTTAAATGCAAAATTTTCAGTATTTTATTATTGAATTTTCTGCTGCATTTATCCACTTTATAAAAATACTTTTTTTCGCGCAGAAAATAAGTGCATTTATTGATAATCCTAAGCTAGTATTTACAATTATAATCCAGTTAGCTGGCAATATATATATATATATACTTTTATCATGTCAAATGAAGAAAGTGAGACAGTCATTCATTAGGATAATTATGGATGAATAACAATCCAATGACTCTTTGTATTATCAGTTGCTTTCTATAAAATCGGTCGTCAAACTTTGAAACTAGGCCGAGAAATTTTTTCTGTAGACATATAATCACATTTTTTACAATGGAAATTTACTTAAAATTAAGTATGCCTCTTAACATTTGATGTAAGAAAGTACCTCCTCGATATATTTTTTATTCTTGATGATTGAGAGGAAGGAAAATTATAATTTTATCATTATAATTTTTATAAAAATGTGTTTCATGCTTTTCTTATTATAAAATGAAAGCTAATAGAAATTATTTTGAAATTTTTCTCCAAAAATGCATTTTATGCTATTGATTTAGCACAAATATATTTTATTTCTTAAATAAGGAAAAGAAATATTGCTGAATTTTGAAAGATGATCTAGAAGATCTCAAAACCGTCATGAAACGCAAAATCCTTAATCTAACAGTTTAAAAGAATGCGATTTAAAATTGCGCAAACCATCCTTCTCCTTAAAAAGCGATGTCTTCCATCATGTTGAATGGTTTATCTCTCGAGTTTGTAACACGTTATTAACATCAACTTTTACTAAAGCATTCTTGGATAAATATTCATTAAAACAATTCATACCAAGAAGAAAAGGAGCAATAAAATCTCAGCCTCAATACTGCACTTTATTTGTGCTTACAGAATTACAATATGGTGATTTAATAATTTCGGCACTAGCTTAGTAACGTAATTTGTATCTTTATCCTACTACACGTGACACTTATTTACTTTTTTTTTAAACTTCCAACTGAGTGGCATCATTATAGATCTTATATTTATACCCATTTGTAATCAAGTAATTAATTGAAAATGCAAAAATATGCCCAAGAAAAATATGATTAAGAGCTGAATCAGTGTTGAAATATCGAGTAATGAACAAATGTGAAATTCCGAGCGTTAAAAGTCCCTGAAGAAATGTTATTGTCAAAAAGAATTATAATTCAGTGCATTTGAAAATTAATTTGCAACTACCTTAAAAATTAATCGTACCAAACATAATTAAATTTTAAGTATAGTTTGCTTAATATTAAAATAATTTTAGAAAATCCTTAGTCTTCATAGACTTAATGGTATAATTATATAATTTATAGAATGCAGAGTTTGCTTTATTAGTAGTAACATTTTATGGATACTTACTTCTAAAAATTAATAATTTTAGATATTTCATTAAATTATTTTTGAAAATCGAAGATGATAAATACGAAATACTTTAAATTCTATATTACTACGAGTTTGAAGTTTGTAAGCCTTAAATACAATGTTATGTGAATTTTAATTTATTTGCAATTAATTTTTAAAAAAATGTAATAATCTAATTGATACTATTTATAAATAAGGAGACAATTATGAAAACGTTAAAAAATAGCCTCATTGAGATAAAATAAAGCTGTTATATTATCATTTCTTTAAAATTAAATAAATCCATAAATCTGTACTTATAAATTAATTACATGATATATTTTAAATGTGAATTCAAAACATCCACAGTAGTTTTTATTTATCATTTTGAGGCGCATCTAAAATAAATTATAGGTCAAGTATTAATAAAAATGTAAGAATTAAATTCTCCTTAACAAAGATTACATAGTATAGCTCATACTAATATACTTACTTTCAGAAGAATTGAAGCTTTAATAACAAATAGAAAATAAAAATTTCCCAGCACCAATAAACATTAAAAATATAATTTAATAGCCAAGGTAAATAAATATGCTAAACAAAGAAATTGTCATTTCAATTTTAATTTACTAAAGCAATATTAATCACATATTCCTTTTACTCCAAATAACTAAATATTCCAATAAAAGAATAAATTTGAGAATTTTTTTTCATAATTCTTTGTGTTTTGCATTTGATTAAATACGATTTACTTACTTTGAAGCTCAAAGTATACATTAGAACAAAATACTTTTAAAACTCTATAGTTGCATTAATAAAATATGAAATTCATATCAAATAATCTGTAACGATTATTAAAATTATTATCTAAAAATATTATTTTTGTTGCTCTTTCGTCAGAAATGATAACATACAGCTTAATAATATATTTATGGCTTCATAGTAAGTTAAGACTCTTGAAAGATTATGAATTCAACACCTTTTTAATTATACATGAAAGTGATCGTAGAATAATTTTATATTTCCCCAAAGAAAACGATTTATCACTTTCCGATAAGTTGTAATGTTCTTTGAATTCCTGAAGCGCAAGGATGAAAGAAAACAAAATTAGAAAGAAAACAAGAATATTATTATATAAGATGATTAATTTCTTATCGCATTTTTTTTTTCTGAAGTTAATAAAAACATTTCTTGCAAGATTTTTTTTCTTCAAGATTTTGTTTTAAAAGATTATTTTTTAGAATTGCATAATATTTTGTAAGTTTTTATGATCCAATAATTTTTTTTCTACCAAAAGCTACTTATTTTATACAAAGCGAACATTGAGTTTCCACTTAAATTCAGTAACCTGTAATTCTGAAGAAGAATTCCTTTTTTTAAGAGTACAAATATTAGGAATATATGCAATTAGTAAATTTTAAATTAAAGAAAAGAAAATACTTTTATTTAAAAAAAATAATATATGTTAAATATATGTGCTACATTTAAGATATCGCACTCTATAATTTCGTATTACATAGCAAATTATATACAAATGCTATAAGCCATCAACTTTCTTGAAATTTGGATGTGTATAAATTATTTTTTCGTCATTTTCTTATGGATACTATCAAAGTTAATGTGACTGAATCTTCATCATAAAATGAAACATGATTATTATATGATGGAGGTTTAATCACAGTTTTTCTTGTCTCTCTTGCTAAATTTGGATAAAAACGTAAATCTGGAAGTACAAGTACTTTTTCAAAACTTTGGACACAGTAAATATAAAAATACACAGGATTATGGTGACCCATATTCTAAGAATCTCTACTCTGAAAATAATTTCTTAAAATATTTATGTTTTACCATTTTTCCATAATTTAAGTACATTCGATATATAAAAAATATTCCTACCATGGGATTATCTGCATCAAAGTTGAACAGGTGCTTTAATGGTCGTCTTCGTTCGTTTCAAAGACAGGTAAGAGGATTTAAAATTTTTTATTATCACATGAGCCCTAGCCAAACTCTCACACTCGCGCATGTTTACTGAAGAAATTCTAAAAGATTCCAAATTGTTTGCATATACTTTAACTGAGGAGAAAGTAAGAAATGATTGTAAAACTTCCAACACAGAAACTTCCATATTGTTTTTATAGCGAAAGTTTGTGATGCAGGAAAAGATCTTAACTTTTTATGCGAGCATTCTAAACTACCTTGCGAATAGGAGGAATTCGAAGTTTGAATTTAGAATTTGCCTGGTCATTATTTCTTTCTCGTTTAGTACTCTCGAAATCTTCTATATTCTGATTTAAAACCGGTGGTGAAACACATTTACGAAGTAGCTGCCAGCAATTGCTTAAAATATTTTTTTTCAAAATGGTTTGTAGATTTGAGAAGTTAATATGGACAATTCAGAAACGAATTTTTATATAAACTATAAAAAAAGTTTACAATTTTGAAAAACAAATGCTGAATTTTATACTTTTCACATTTTTTAGGCAAGAAAAGAAGAAAAAAATTATCTTTGCATTAAAGGATTTCTTTATGCCCAATGTAGATGTGCTTTAATTCTGGAAATATGCTAAATAATTCAAAACAATTTTTTCCAATATTATTCTCGAATTTTTTAAAATAAAATAGAAAATTGAAAAATGAATCATATTGCTCCGCCATTGATTTTAAAATTATTTACGAGAGACTAAGTTACTTGTACCGGTACACTATATATTAAAATTTTATAATTTTCCACAAATACTGCCACAAAGATTGGAATTATAAATACCTGTATCATGTATATAGTGTTCTATATGGAATGCTACAGATTTTTTTAAGTGTGCTCATCCTTAAGGGGGTCTGGGAAACAAAAATCGTCAAATTTTCGAAATTTTTTTAGCTGAAAAAATTCTGCATTCTTTTCTGCTTAAAATAACATTTAAATCATGTTTCTGTCTTAATTAGAACGAACGAGAGATATCATAATTTTTGTTGACTATTGCTTTGAAATTCCAACTGTCAAAAAGGCGTTGCCATGGCAACTTCATCTCTTTAAATGTAAACAGACATTTCCCGGCACTGTTTTAGCTTAATTTTTGATTTTTTTAAAATAAATTTTTAAAGAATTTATTTTAAATCCTAGATTTAGTTTGTATACAACTCAACTTCTTCAATAATGAAATGAAACAAAGAGATTCATTGTTTATTAGAACCTCTGTGTTTACAATTCATGAGACAACGTGCTTTTTAATTTTCTGCTCTAAAGTTGGTTATCTTAATTGTAAATGTAAAATTAAATTAAAATAAACACTTGTGAGGAAGGGAGGCGTCTCTTATGCATCTGGAAGCTTTTAAATGTATTTAAATAGTTTTAATTCTTATAAATTTTATTTTTAAACTTTAAACGCATTTTTAACCATGTTGCGTTTTTTCATTATTTGTTGTGATCAAATTGATATAAGTCCAGATCATATAAAGATAGAGGTCTGAAATTTGAAACACATACTTTTCAAACTGTTTGCCTTAATTTTGATTCAGCAAATTGAAAAAAAAATTTACTTTTCAAGATATGAATTTTTTTTAAAAAAGTACCCAAGATTTTTTCAAAATTTTCATTCAATTTTTTAAAAATTTTTTTAAAATTAATATTTTTTAAATTGCCGAATTAAAATGAAAGAATATATATTTGTGTTTGATTTAATGAAAAAATTTTGAAAATTGATCAAAAATATTTTGAGTTATATCGATTTAAAACAACGTCACTTTTTTTTTAAAAAAATTTAAATTTTAAGTTTAAAAATTTTTTTTTGAAAATTTTTGTGTTGTGATTTTGCTTATTAATAAAATGGTTGATCAGTACAAAAAATTTCAAAATTTTAAATTGATTAATAAATATTTTTTCAAAATGTGTCCCGGACACCCTTAAATGGGTATTTATAAATATAAATTCCAATATTCAAACAATTATATTATATATATATAAATATATATACTATAAATCTTTTGTAAAATTAAATTTTTGATTAAAATTTTAAATTTATAATAGAATTAACTTTTTAAAATTTTAGTTTTACTTTAAAATGAAGGCTTTATATTCCATATAAAATTACATTTCTAATTAAGATTTTATATTTCCTGAAAAATTTAATTTCCAATTAAAATTTTAGATCTCGTAAAAAATGAATTTTGAATTAAAATTGTAGATCCTTCCAAAAATTAAATGATTAATTAAAATGATTGATTATCACGTGGTATTTTTTCCTTGAATGCAATAGTACCTTTTTCTCCTTTCAGGAGTATTTTGGCAACAATCTAAGTATGAACCCAGGCGTGCAACCGAGTTATTCTTTTTCAAAGTGTTTGTTACTATTCATGGAGTCATGCACTCCATGCCTCTGAAACTGCTTTTAATTTGAATATTGCACTGAGAATGACGGAATGTCTATAAAATAATTTAAAATATTGTATTCTTCATTTCTGTATGTTAAATTTTAACAGTTATTAACATTAGTATAAATCCGTAATATCTAAACGAAGTAAATACTCATTAAAAGATTGTTTATGCTTTTCTTATAACATCTTTCTAACATTTAATATTATAACATTTAACATTTTTAATATTAATATTTTTAATATACTTGGTAACTGCATGATTTCCAGAATGTAATGTGTTTCAAAAGAAAAATTCAATGCTGTTTTTAAAAGACAAAAATAGAAAAATAACAATGGAGTCATTTTGATTCCATGTATCTGACCGCGTGAAGAAATTCATGTCTCCAGTTGTGCATAGGTTAAGTGCATAGTTAATTTTGTACATAGTACGTAGTTAGTTTATTCTAAAATAAACAGTTTTGATTCTCCAGACACATCGGTAAAATTATTTTATGAAAATGGATTACAGTTGCAAATATTTATCTGCTTGTCAAAAATAAATTACCCATAACTGAAAGACTGAATGATTTAGTTTCTTACATTTCTACAAATATAAAGACACGCAACTCATCACTCACAAAGTTAAATCCAGCAATTTGTGTGAAACCATCTTTTATTAAAAGAAATATTATAACTGCTACATGAATATTTTTTTCAAGTTATAAGAAATTAAATGATAATAAACCTAAAATAAAAGGCATTTCGATATCATAAAATAAATAAAACTAGAAAAAAGAACTTCAATAGTAAAAAGAATTATGTATCGTCCAAACATTGAACACATCAGTTGCAAGTGTTTAATAATATCTAAATTAATATCGTCTAGACGGTGTAAACTTAAAACCGTTTCTAAGACCGCTGACATTTATCAGATACTAAACGTTGAGAGAATGACAAAATATTACTTTTATTGAGTAAATATCGAGCCTTCCCACTACAAAAAGAAAAACCGCTGCTTACTTGTTCAAGTTTGAAGTACAGGAAATATGAGCTAAGTGTTCCGAGATTAATACGTTTAAATTGTTCGGACCATTAGCCAATGTCAATTTAGTTAATGATAAGGCACATTTTGAAACATTTAACTATCTCTTCTAATACGAAAGTATCTAGTTTCACTTTTTTGTATCAAATATTTTTTCCTATTTAGTTGCTTATTTGAATAGTGTATTAAACTTCAACTTTTATGATGCAATATCTACCAAATACGTTTTGAATGGACTAAAAAAATATTTTAATTTTTTAAGATAAATATTACAATTTTATAGTATGAAATACTAAGTGCATTTGTTTTAATAGAAACGTTTCCAATATATATTTGATTTTAAAAATTTCAGACTTCTTGTTACAATGTTATTAAATAAAATACAGAAAATACTGAATAGTGCATGTTTCATAAATCAATACTAAGATGTCTCAATATATACATTCATACTTTTAATAACTATAATTTCAGTAATTAAAAAACAATAGTATAGAAATGTCCTAAAATATTATATTTTGAAATGTGAAATATTTAGAACGGTCTAATTTGACTTATAACATAACTAGAAATGACATTGACTAATTGTATTAATGACGCAACTAGCCATATCGGATTTGACATCTGACATGTTATATAATTACAGGAATGAAATATTTTGTTTTGTAATATCATATTTGTCATTACTGCTATGCATATTGTCATTAGTAAATAATCTCAAATATCACATATTTAGTAATGCCATTGGCTATTTCAAATGAAATAATCAATGTCAAAATATACAGATTTTTTTCTAAATAATATTAATTTTATAAACATTTCTTTCAATCCTTTTATAAATTTATAAGGCTTATTTAACTTCTTAAATACAAAGGATATAAAAGATGCTCCGTGTTTATAATTTCAATATACGGTGATATGTATTATTATATATTACTGAGATGACAAAAATCTCTGGATAGCAATATATAAATATGCAGGTAGTAGTAATATCGCCTAAAAATGTATAAATGGACAGATCATTGGCAGGTTGTTCATTCGTACTCAAGTTATTCATGTGAAAAGGTTTTTAATGTGATTACAGCCATACATCAGGAATTAACAGACTTTGAACGCGTAATAGTATTTGGATGTAAAAGTATAGAGAGTTCCATTTCGGAAAGTTTTAGGGAATTGAACATTCCGAAATCCAAAGCGTAGAAAGTGTGTAGAGTATATTTAATTTCAGGTATAACCCCCCACCACGGACAACGCATTGGTCATCCACTTGCATTTTATGACCGAGATCCTACCATGCTTGCGTAGAATTGTGTTGTTTGTCTGTTAACACTCACTGCACGAAATAATCGTAGGAATCAATGCGAGAAAAACGATGGACGTATTCACGAAAAATTTGGCTTTTATAGGCTATAGCGGAAGAAACCCGACTCGAGTGCTTTTACTAACTGCAAGATATCCCCTGCAGCTCCTCTCTTGTGTTCTTGACCATATCGGTTGGAGCCTAGGCGCCTGAAAAACCGTGACTTAATAAAATGAATCACAATCTCAGTTAGTAAATAGTAGTGTTCGAGTATTTCGCAGGCATCATGGATCCATGAATCCAAGTTGCCAACAAGGCACTATGTTTGCTTGGTGATTGCTCCATAATGGCGAGGACTGTTTTTAAATGCAATGGACTCGGTCTCTAGTCCAACTGAAACGATCATTGTCTGGAAATGATTATACCTATATACTTTGAGAAAATATACAGCCGTACATGGAATTCAAATACCCAAACGAAAAAAAAGTTCTGGAATCTTTATAGATGGCAATATGTAATATCAGCGAGCCACAAGTGCTCACGTTTAATTTGAAGAATATTCCAGATAATTCCAGAGAATGATTTGAACAATTAGACCGCCCAACATGAGTATTATAGAAAATTTACGGCATAAAATCGTGAGGTCTGCTAGTTCACAAAATATTTCACAAGAAAAATTTCGTTTATAAAGGCAGCATGGCTCAATAGTTTTGCAGGGGACTTCCGGCGACTTTTTGAGTCCATGCCACGTTGAGTTGCTGCACTTCGCCGGACAAAATGAGATTATTAGGAGATAAGCTATGGATTTGTCAACTCTCTGTATTTACATTTTACACAGAGATGTAAAATTTGCTCATAAAGTAAAAATATTAGTCATGAGATATTATTGCTTTATTACTCTTCAAAGTCAAAAACGATCCATATATTTACCATCAGAATATTCATTTCTCATTTGTTTGCACGTGTATGAAATATTGCAGTTCTCGTACACTTTAACTGTAGTTTTTAAACTAACGTTGAGATCGTAATGATGCCTCTAATAAGATACAAACTTTTAATCAGAATCGTATTTTGTAGAAATATCATTTATCCTCTATACAAATACGATCACTAATATATCAGCAATAAGATGGTTAAAAGAACAGTATATAATCTATCATAAAGACCTTCATCAGTATTTATTATTTTTTTATTAAATAATACTCGCACCTGTTTTTCTTTTTTAATCTGAAATGTTCCAGTTTTAAAGCAAATGTTTTACATTTAGAATTACTATTTTTATTTTTCCCCACAATAAATAGTAAACTGGTATTGCAAGTTTATAAACTGCAATAAACAGCCAACTGGGAAGAATTCGTTAACTACAAATTTATTAATTGTTGGATTTACTGAATAAAATGGGATAGTTAAAATAAATTGAAATTATTCATTCATGATTTTTTTTTCTAATCCTTACCTTTGCATAAGATATGCATATATTATTAAAAGGTACAAAGGATATTTTTTCAATGCAGTGCAAAAAATTTATACACTAATTTTGTAATTTTAATAAATTAAAGTCCATTTCTCTGTTGAAAATAATTTAAAATACAACTAATTATACACATAAACTAAAGTCTTCTCAGTCATATGCTTCTGTTTATATTGTTTAAATAATTAAAATATCTTTGAAGAAAATAATGCTGAAAAAGAACTATAAGCGTACATTTGACCTTTACAAGCTGAAATTTATCCTCTTTCTTAAACAAAAATATCCTGATTAAAACAAAAGTATTGGAAGAAATAATGATAAACCATTCATCGTATGTAGGAGAGTTTTGTGTTAAGTATAAAGTCGTCCTCTTAAAAAGGAAGCAATATAAGTTTGAAAATTGTTTAGTACACTTGTACACATAGTATTATCTCCAGGAGGGAAAGTATCCTTTGGAAGCATTTGATCGATGGGTTATAATTTGTCAGAAACATCGATGAAATTTCACGATCAATAAGTGTATCAATAACCCCGTGTCTTAAAAGGTACAATTTTCATCATGGTCGCTTTCCCAGATGAACGAATACACACACATAAGTCGGTTAAATATTCATAGAACTGTTTATCTATTTTTGTTACTGAAGCTTGAAATATGTATATTTGAAACATGTATTCTGTTCTTCGATTCTTAAAAGTTTCCTTTTGCCTTTCTTTTTTAATTTTCCCCATGATATTTATGTTATCAAAATTTTTGAAAAAGACTGACGGTTTAAAATACACCATTTATAATTTAGTTGTATTAGAGGATGAATTCATTTTAAAATTGTAACATATCGCAGCAACTATAAAATTAAAAGTGTATTCTATATCCAATTTCGAAATATAAAACAGCTATGTAATTAAAACTGGTTAATTAAATAAAATTCAATGAAATAACTTTCGATATTTCAATATAAAACATGATTTGAAATTCATTTTTTTAAAAAATCGAATACAAATGTCAAAATCTTTGAGTCAATGGATTTCATAAATTCATAAATTTTGATGCAATATAATGTATTATACTTTTTGCTCTAAAAATATTTATAACCACAAACATCTTATTTTTTAAATTTCAGTCAGAGTTCATGGCTTTATTTGTCAGTCGTGAACTTAATAATTTCTTTTCTCAATATTTATTTCTTACCTTTGTTACATAAAATCTTACCATCCTGTTTTATTTATCAGTAATTTTTCTTTTATTTGTTTCTGTATATTCAAACACGAATACAAATTGATTTGATGAAAGGGCTTCCAGCTAAACTCAGGAGACATTTTTCCAATAATAATCGATGACGCTCGAAATACGAATCTCATGTGTTTTGCATGAGATACTCTTCGAAACACATACTCTTAATAATAATAATAATAATAATAGTAATAACTTAAAATAATCTTAATATAAATACCCTTCAAAAACGTTATTTTATATTGATAATATTATTTCATTGGATTGCCATATTTCGTAGAGACGTTTTAAACAATTCAAACTAATGCGGTTTGCAAAATGCTACAAAATTGTGTTGAACAGGAAGTAAAGATTTTTTGCATAATACTTCCGACGGCCATATTGTTGAGAAACCTGAAGAAAACTTCCTAAATTTTAACAACAAAAAAATATAAAAAAAAACAAGTTTCCCTCTTTAATTATGTTTTCTGTAGTTGCTTCAACTGTGCATTTTAGTTAAATTTTGAAAGAAAAGTTTTTGAGAACAGTCACAAATAGCTATTTGTTGAAAAGGTATATACTTGGAAAGTTAAAATTCAATACAACCAGGAAGGAGATTTTATCCAAAATCATCTCATTTTATAATATAATAATATTTTTTATTGATTTTTTAATAAATATATCTGTATAACATTCGATGTTAATTATTACATTTTAAACGAACTCTTTCCAAAAATAAAATCCTTCACAAAAGGAAGTATTGAAGAAGAAATTTATAACATTGTTGAAGAAATTTATGACAAAATATTGGAAAAGAGTTTTTGAATAATTTACTAATAGCATTCCGTATCAATATTTAACTTGTGACACGAGCTTTTCTAAAACTTTTTCAAATGCATTGCATGGATTAAAATGTAACAGAACGCTAGTTAAGATACGCTTACTGTTGTTTTATTTTATATTAGCCGCCTTTGGCGACCAGCCTGTTCGCCAATCTTAATGTTCGTTAAAATTTTAATAATTAAATATTTTATGCAATTTCTACTTTAATAGCTTCTTCATCAAAATATTTTTAAACTGAAAATTTTGATTATCATATAATTCATTCATAATATTATAAAGGCCTTCAGTTAAAACGTAATATGTATCTCTCTCATTTTCTGTTAGCACCCGTAGAATTTATTCTTTAAATTAAAGTGGAAAGAATTTATCTTCAATTAATATAATAATATTTTTTACTGAAACAAAGCATTTTTTTTATAATCTGATTACTGAAAATAGAGTCACTCAGCGTTTAAACTTTATGGGCACTAAAGAATATCTTTTTAAATTTATGTAATATCTCAAGAGTTGGTCAACAAAATTTTCTTAGATTCATTATGAGCAGATCGATTAATTAACAATGCTTAAATTTAAATGCATCAAACACTAAGAAAATAAAACGAATCGTTTAAAATAAACAGTTGAAAACAGGTTTTAAAAAAACTACTTAAAAAACGATGTACTTAAAACTATAAGCATATACAAAAAATATATAACTAACATAAATACAATTTACTTACAAAAGCATGCAACTAACCCAAAAATAATTTAAATCATCCATTGATAACGTTGTCATGGCAACAATCAGAACAGAATGCGCATGCGTGAATTTTCTTCGCCGGTTACGTAACGCCAATACGTGATTTTTTCTACACCAGTTGGGGTAACGCTATGCGGATTAGAAATTTTTAATTTCCTTTATTCTGTTTTATTTTAATTCAAAAGTACTTCAGAATGAATCTGAAAGATTGATTCATTAACAATGTTTAATTTTAAATGCATCAAACATTAAGAAAATAAACAGAGCCGATTGAAATAATCCGCCGAAAAATTTTAACCCTAGCCTCATTACTGTTGGGAGAAAAAAAACTGAAGCCTTTCTCGTTTGGCGCTGGGGATAATAGAAAATTTTTTTGGCGGAAAAGTTGGCGGTGGAGAAAATGGAAGATTTTTTTGGCGGGAAAGTTAGTTTTTAATTAATAATTAAAATTCTAATTAAAAATTCGAAAAAAGAAACCCCAGGTGCACATTCCCAACCTCCAAGGTATACATGTACCAAATTTGGTAGCTGTATGTCAAACGGTCTGGCCTGTAGAGCGCCAACACACACACACACACACACACACACACACACACACACACACACACACACACATTGAGCTTTATTATAAGTATAGATAAAACGCATTCTCCATATCTGCAAATCTCCATTGAGTTTTTGAGTTTGAGTTCACAAGTCTTTAATTTTTCTCTTCAAAATTCATATTTTTTATGCAAATCAATCTAAGACAATATTCTTTACAATATAGAAGATCTTTTAAGTGATATTTTATGAAATACCTCTTTATTAAACTGCATTTCTTTTTGTGGAACAAAGCAGTTTCCTTCCATTTAACTAGATAGCAAAAGATATCATATCAAAACATTAGTCGTTGAAAGATTTTTTTTTTTTTTTAAATTTCCGAAACAATTTTCAAATACACAACTAAATGCTCTTTTCCTAAATAAATAAACAAAAAATTTATAGCAGCCAAATTACAATACGTTCTCAAGATCAAAAAATTTTCATATAAATACTTACTGTAATAAATCTTA
This sequence comes from Argiope bruennichi, assembly GCF_947563725.1. Taxonomy (NCBI): domain Eukaryota; kingdom Metazoa; phylum Arthropoda; class Arachnida; order Araneae; family Araneidae; genus Argiope; species Argiope bruennichi. The sequence continues at coordinate 12,149,455 of NC_079154.1, forward strand.
GATAACAAGGAGAAAAAAATTCTGACAACAAAAAGAATTGCTGTTATGCAAATACTTTCTTGAATTATACTAAGAGAATAATGTTTGAAGATATGAAGCCTAAAAATAATATTTGCTTCAATTCATATGATTATCAGAGTACTGAATACATAAATGTAGGAAACAGAAATTTGCATTTAATAATTTCTTGAATTTTCGTATATGTTTGAATATATAACAGATTCTGCTCAAAGGGCGATTCCCAAATTCGTAATTTTAAACAAACATACGTTCTATTTCATTAATAATACAGATTAATATTTGAGAGAAATTCCAAATGTTTTGAATCTACATCTAGTTGGTATTTTATTAATCCAGTATTTTTTCAAATGTATGTTAGACTATATATTTTTAAATTAAATTTAAAAGGAATATAATATACACAGTGAGATCCATTATTTTCAATATGTATGTTATTTATTTCGTAGAAACATTTTATTCTCTTGATGATGTGAAAAAATCCAGATCTCATATCACATAAGAAAATATTCAGAATTTTTTCTTCTTGCTGCGAAAAATCCAATATTTTTTTTTAATTGCAAAATGCAAAAGATTGAAATAATTGGTGTTTCTTAATTTTTTTTTCAGTAATTTTTCACACAATCAAAATTGCATCAGCATTGCAAAAAACGCATTATGATAATAATAATTTTAATTCTTTATTTATAGAAACAATTTAGAAATGAGTACACAGCCTTTAACTGCAAAAAATGATATGCTGAATACTAAGTACCGATAGCAAATCTAAAAATAATTTGAATATAATTATAAAACTCATAGAAAATACTCCGGAAATAAATGCTCTTCAACTTACCTCCACAGTTAAACTATTAAATATTACTGTTATTAATTTTAATGTTAAATGATAAATATATTCTGGTCCTATTTGTTTGTAAGAATTAGATCCAGATAGATCTATTTTCAATTATTTTCAATAAAATAATTTAAAATGGGTCTATTATGGAGACTATTCCAATGAAACGCTAATAAATAATCTGAGCGCTTACAAGCTTTCTAAACATGCTAGACAATTTCACTAGATTGATCATTTGTTGAAATGTTTTATTCTTTACGCAAAAGAACTGATAGTAAACTAGAATATAAAACGGCTAAGAGTTTATATTAAGAGTGTGTTTTAGAGAAATGCTTACAATGAAATATTACTTCCTTAAATACTACAGATTATTACAATGATACAAAAAATATAAATTGTATTGTGGTCTGTGAAAAAAAGGCAATACAATCCACATATGACTTTTGGAATTAGTGAACTTCTGTGCATGTAAAGTATACGCGAAAAAGTAAATAAGTATTAAACAGTAATAGTAATTCAATAATTCTTCCGTTTCAGATAACTTAATGCAAGTTTTGATAGAATATGTTTTAGACTTAATAAATATACATTGCGAATAATATATTTGTCACGATGTTTCAACTTCGAGATATAAGTAAAACTAAAAACAAAATTTATGACTTTGGATTATCATTATAGGATTAAGTTTTTTTATTATTTTCTATGTATTGAAATTTGAAAATGTTATTTATAAGATTCAAATTAATGATGTTTCATTTTTTTCCTGCCTCTATATCATGCAAATTAAATACTCTTTGAAACATTTTTAGTAAAAATATTTATTTATTACAATTTTATCGAATGAAATTAATTTAAATTTATCAAAACTAATAAAAAATTTCAGAATGGACAAGTTTGAACTCATTTATATTATATACATCCATCTCACCAAAATTTGAAACTTAGCTAAATGGCACAAACGTTCATTCAAAAAATGTGCATCTTATCCATTATTGTACTGTGCATATATACTTGAAGATTTGATTGCAGTTTTTCTCATACCTCCAAAATCTTGTGATCTATTTTTAATCTGCTATTATTTCAAATGTTACTAGTAGAAAGAGGCACCTAGTTTCAGATCACAAGGTATCAAAATTCCCCCAAGGATCTGATATCAAATGTGCAATTATGATATTGTTAGAGTCAACAAGTTTGTTTCACAATTTGATTAAATACACGAAAGATTCTTCTAAAATGTTAAGTAACTTTTTTGCTCTGTATGCATTATTCATTCGATTTCTTTTTCTTCAATTTTTTAGCAAAATGAAACAAAGAAAAAGCACAAACTGATCTTTATGCAACACACAAGAATATTATATGAAGTAGAGAATCTTAGTTAAACGCCAAAGAATTTATTTTTATCTTGAATAAATTTAAAAGTTCCAGCTCGAATTTAAGTTTTCATTCATGCTAGATCAAATTTTCATTAAATAACGCATAAAACATATACAAAATATCCAACATACTTGACGCTCGTTATAAATGAGACCGAATAATTTATCATAAATTTAGAGAAATATTTATTAATGAAAGTCTCTCGTGAGCGAGGAGCTTATCCCAAATTGTGCATAGTTGATTTTGGAATATGCGTTAAATGACATCACATCTTAAGATGATAGATTTTGCTTTAAATAGAGCAAAACGAGGTCTTTTAATATGATAATTAGAAACACAGAATTTTAGGTATATCAATTTTAGATTAGCAGTTTAAGTATCTCCATAACATACATACTAGGAAACTGAAATTGTAGAAATTAAAATTGTTGAAATTTGTGTTTTACGGTACTCCTAAAATTTACATTTTTTTAATCACATTTTTGTGTGTCGTTGTAAATCACAATAACAATTATGATAAATGAAACATTAAAAATGCATTATTATAATTAAAGAAAATCTAATATTATGTAATTTGAAAGTGTTTCTGCATTTTGAAATCTTTTTTTTTTAAATGGGATTTCCTTAGAGCTTTCAATTATCAAATTTTGTTTCAAATTTATAGAAATTAGCTATAAGATTTTTTTGAAAATTAAAATAGCCTCAAAAATTCTACAATTTAATTTGCTAACATTAAATATTTAAAAAATGATGTTCAAAAAAGAATTAACAATAATTTTTGAAGAAATTAAACTAGGCTACATACAGTGGCTCAAAAAATTGAGAGTACACCTTACTTTTACTTGATAAATCCGACTTTCAATATAAATAACACATTAGCGGGAAGTTCAAACATGTTTTTTATTTTTACACATAACAAATTATTTTATGTAGAGTAAAAATAAAGAAAAATCAACGAAAAACTTCTAAATTGAATAGTTTCAAAAGCATTTTAAATAAACATACGCAGAATTTTGCTTCAAGAAATTGAGAATTACCAATGAAATTTTTGCAATATCACGCATAGAAACAAAGTGTCACTATTAAATTGCATGTCTTTTGGCTCTTATAATGACCTCTAAACGTCATGGTACCGACTCGACCAATTTTTGGTGGAATCTGAAGATATTTTACCCCATTCTTATTGAAACACTTGTTTTAAATGGGTTTTGTTTCTAATTTTGTGTTTTTGAACGACTTTTTTGAGTATGGCCCACGAATATTCAATGGCATTGATGTCGGGGTACTGTGGTGGTGTGTTTAACTGCTGTTTACATTGAAAAAAACACCGTATTTTAACGTTAGGTTTCTGTTTGGGGCCGTTGTTCTGCTGGAAAAAGGGAATTTCCATCTAAACCCAAATTTTTAACACTTTCCTTTAAATTGCTGCGACCATGTGATTCATCCAAGTTGTTGCAGATATTTTTTAAATCATAGGCAGAAGTGCAAGTGCTGAAAGTGTGCGAAATGCCATTAGAGAAACTGGATATAAAACTTGCATTGTTAGAGATAAACCGTTCATCAGCTTGCAAATTCAGGAGAAACATTTGCAATTTGCAAAAGACCAATAACCTTTGGAAGAAAGCTATATTTAGTAATGAAGGAAAACTCAGCAGTTTTGGCAGTGAAAGCCATCGTACTGTATGGAAGAAAACTAATATGCCTTAGATCCAAAAAAAATTACGTCATACAATTAAACATGATGATGACTTCGTCATGATTTGAGGTTCATGGCTTCATCCGGGGTAAGAAATTTAATTTTTACCGATGACATTATAAACCATATGGTTTACTTGGATATATTTCGCAGCAATCTAAAGGAGAGTGCTACAAATTTGGGTTTTGATGAAAATTTCATTTTCCAGTAGTACAACGACCCCAAAAAGAATGCACGCAACATCAAAATATGATGACTTTTTCATTATAAACAGCAGTTACACACACCACCACAGTACCCTGATATCAATACCATTGAATATTTGTGGGCCACACTCGAAACAGTGGTCCAAAAACTCAAGATTAGAAACACACCCCATTTAAAACAAATTGTGCAAGAAGAATGGGGTAAAATACATTCAAATACCACCAAAATTGGGTCGAATTGGTACCACGACGTTTAGAAGCCATTTTAAAAGCAAAAGACATGCAGCTAAATATTGACACGTTCTTTCTATGCGAGATATTACAAGAATTTCATTGATGTATGGCAATTTTTTGAGGCAAAATTCTACGTATGTTTATTTAAAATACTTGTTAAACTTTTCAATTTAGAAGTTTTTTGTTGATTTTTCTTTATTTTTCTCTAAATTAAACCATTTGTTTTGTGTAAAAATAAAATCATGTTTGCACTTCCCGGTAATATGTTATTTATATTTAAAGTTGGATTTATCAAGTAAAAGTTAGGTGTACTCTCAATTTTTTGAGCCACTGTTTATAGTTTGATACTCTGTAAGTAAAAATCCAGTTAAGTGTTATTTACACTATTTAATATAATTTTATTTCAGAAAATAAAGCATTCCTATAATCCTAATCGTTTTTAATTAGTGCAGAATCAATTTTCCTTTATTTTAAAAAAATGGACAATTTTGATTTCATTATTGATGTGTTATAGAAATTTTGCGATAAAAAAAAATTATTCCGTTTCAATAATCCCGCTCCGAATAAATAATTCGTTCTCTGTTTTTAAGAAATCACAATCTAATAATATATTAATCAGAATCGTTTCATTTCTGTTTATTAGAATATCATTAAATACTATGGAAATTCTAGAAAATGTAAAATCTAATACAGAGCATTTTTCCAATATTGTCTTAAATAATATAAAATATTTTTTATGTTAAATTTAATATTTTTGAGGATTTTGACTTCAATGATTTATGAGCTGATATATTTAAAGTAGCTTCCATTGCACTTCTCAAACTTAAATTTGTTTCAATCTTTTTTACAGATTTATATTTAAAAATAGGATGATGAAGAAAATAAAAGTAGAATATTATGAATAATATTCTAAATAAATTAAAATATTACCATATCCTCTTTTAAATAGTAAATATATATATATATATATATATATATATATAATTTTAGGAAAGCTTAAATTATATTCTCTTGGAATCAAAGATAATAAATCATTAGCAGTGTATTTCGCATATTAAAATAATTAGGTATTTCAATAAACAGAATTCATTATTTTTTCTTTTCTTATTTTATTGTTTATATATATATATATATATATATATATATATATATATTTTAATTTACTGAGTCATACTTTAAAACAATCAATTGCAATTACAAGCAATGAAAACAACTCATTCAGAATAAATAAAACAGTCATTAAAGAATTTTAAAAATACAATTAATCGGTTAAAAGATATAAAAAAAATAATTTTCCTATAAAAAATCTTTTAAGTTCTATAAAAAAATTAGAACTAGTCTCTAGCTTCTAATATCTCATAAAAAAGGTGAGGTAAAAAAACATCGTGTAATACCTAACGATAGTAGTCATTAAAAAAGTAATTTGTTTGTCCATCGCTTTATTTTTATTTTCCTCTTTGCAATTTTAGAGTTCGAAGATCATTATTTCTTATCGGAGAACGATAAATCGCTTACTTGGGGAGGGAGAAATTTCCCTCGCAATCTCTTCAAGATATAATTAAAAAAGAGGTTGAGTCCATAATCTTTAAGAGGCTTAACTTCCTACGAAAGCATAAGTTTATCATCGCAGGCTCTTTTATCATACTTATCAGAAGGCAGATAAAAAAATAGTTAAAAAATTCTCGATGGCATATTATTTGATAAGGAGTCAAAAACATCGATCGACTCGTATTGATATTAAAGATTTTAAATCATTTTTTTAGTTCTTTTTTTTAAACCTCGGTCAAGAATATTTTATTTAATTGGATTAAAAGAAAACAGGAACAGTAAAGAACCAATTTTTATATTTTCATGCATGCAAATCATTTACTAAAATTCTATCTAAAATAAATATGAAGACAAACAATATATTTGCATCTTATATGAGTGAGAATAACAGAATAACAATGCTGCATACAATAATCATATAAACGTGATTTTTGTCAATATTTATATGCAAAAAAAAAATCCGCATTGGTTCGTGCTAATTATAATTATAATTTCTTTTGAAATGTAGGTAAGGAATTTTTCCTGTTTCCAAAAATCATCCAGGTGAATGCACTTTACATAAATCTAATTAATAACTAAAGACAAAATTTTTCAACTACCTTTCATCAAATATCATGTTATAGTCTTGCATATATGATTAAATTATTAAAAAAACCAAAGTTATTGTATATATATTCTAGTTTATAATGATTAAAACTGTTAAAAAAACTTATATTGTCGTATAAATTCATAAAAATAAATATTATAATTTTCAAGCTAACGTTACAAACCATTGTTTTTTTTATTAAATTTATTTTTAAACTCGTTTAATTTTAAGTTATATTTTTCTCAGAAATGATCTAAAATCAATAAATCTGTCTATTTGCAACCAAATTTTTGACATTTCTTGAGTTGAATTGTTTACATATAAAAACAATACATTTTTGATTATTTTAAGGGCAATTCAAGTCAGCATTTTTTCTGAAACATTCCTTTACATGAATTACACCCATAAACCTGTATATAAAATGTAACAATATATATGTGATTTTTATGTAAGACATTAATATGCATTACATGCATATTTTTTTGAATTTTTCATCTATTAAGAGCATGTTATATTATTTTTTTTAAAAAAATGAACCCTATATTTATTCTAATTACTTAAAATTAATTTCCTAGTTGCATGTATTTGCCAGTTAAATTAAATTACTATATAAATCTTTCTCGATGCAATTTTACTTGACATTCTTCCAGAGAAGAAGCAATTTCTATAATAAATAGAATTTATCAGATACCTAATGCTGAAAGAATGACAAAATATTGCTTTTATGAGACAGTGGCAGGAAATCCCTATTTGGAAGTGCATCGTTACTCACTTACTTGAGTTTATAAGTATCCGAAACAAAGATTAAATGTTCCGCGAAGGACAGATTTAGGATGCGAAAACCATTAGTCAATGGCGCTTTAAAGACCGTTTGAGACCGTTTAACTGCTTTTTGTGATAGTAGACTATCCAGTTTTTATGTTTTTTTAAATATTTGTCTTATCTAATGAATTATCTGAAGTGCTGTTTGAAGTCGAATATCGCTTGTAGATCTTTTATTCGGTAGTCAAAGGATATACAGGATGATTTGAATTTCTAATGGCGAAAGTTTATTTTTATATTTTCAGTCCAAATAACAAATTTCTTAAGTTAAAGCATACCATTTACTTTATGGATTATAAACACTAGACTTCAATTTCATGTTTATCAATTTAATACTAATTGATGAACTCGCAGAAAATAATAATAAAGCATTTATATACTGTTTTCTTAAATAAGCTTTTAATAAAAAAAAAATACCTTTCGTACAAAATAGCATAATATTCAAAACTCTTTCCAATACATATGAAATGAAATATAAGAGATAATTTTTAAAATAAATATTAATATATAGTATAGTTTAAAGTGAATGTTGCGCATGAAAGGGATAAAAATAAACTTTCTTATTTCAAAATTATCTATTAACTATTAAATATAATTAACTTTATAACGTTTTAATAATTACTTAAAGAATTAATAACGACTGAATAAAAAATTGCTCTGAAGGAAAAAAATCGTCAAAAGTTTATGAGTAATAAAAGAAAAACATTGGTTAATTTCTCATATAATGATTCACTTTAAAAAAGCATAGTTCTGAATAGTATTTCGAGAGGTAATTTTAAAAAGTTAATAGTTTTTTTTACTGTGCATAGAGGTAATTAGTATAAATAATTATCATTAAATTGGTATCATAAAAGTTTCCATTTAAAATGATAAAAAAATATTTGCTCTTAAAATATTTATTTTTTTTGTACTTAAAATATTTATATTATTTGAACTTAAAATTATTATTATTATTATTAATATTATTAATGAAGATAAACGGCGAAATTTTGATTAATTTATATTGAATTTATTTTTGAAGTTTTAAAAGTTGATAGTATTTCTTTGTCCTATATAAAAAGTTAGTTAATTTTAATTGGACCCCCCCTTCCGAGGGGTTTAAGAGAAGTTGTGAAGTGCACACATACACACACACACAACATACATACGACTTTTTTTTATATACGAGATTACTCCATATACTTTCATGTTTAGGCTTGAAATATCAGTGTATTCCTTAAGTATCAAATAAGAATTTTAACTTGACCATTCATTTAATTCATTTGAATAAAGCTTAAAATGACAAGCAAAATGGCGAATTCGTAATTTAATTTATAACGAAACATTATATATGTTTCTCCAATGCATATATTTATTAAAGGGAGTTGAGTTTAATAAATTTTACGCTAATTTATTGTAATATTTTCTCAATAGAAAATTTTGGAAATACTGAAAATATAATCATATAATCATTGTAGAAGATACAATTTATGCAATGCAGTTTTTAAAATTGAGATTTCAAGTAATGACAGTTGCAATTCGTTAAATCAACGAATAATAATACACTTTATCAAGAGTTAGCAAATTATTTTTAGAAAGAGCTGTTTTACCCATAAAAAGTCTAAAATATTAGGTAGATTCCTTATAGGAAGACTACCTTTTGAAATGGTTTTCATGATACGACTTCGGAAAAGTTTCTGCAGATCTTCAACGATCATAGTCCCTCGAACCAAACTTCAGTCAAAAGTTTTTATATGTATATATAACGCTTTTCGCATGTTATCTTGTAAACAAGATAGCTAGAGTAATTTTGTTTGGATTTTCGCCGGTTGGAATATGTCGTAAGAAATGTTAAAACTTTGGATGAATTGGAAGATAAGCAGATGTACTTTCCATGAATGGATGTAGTAAAAAAATTGTTAGTAACCTAAATACAAGTGTCAAAATGACACACCGAATTTCATCAATCCAGATTGTTTCATATTGTAAATATTAGCTTCAATACTAATAGAGGCTATTTTAAAAATATCTTTTTTTTTAATTAACAAAACCTTGATATAGGGAAATCCATCAATCTTGAGATTAATCTGTTGCAATCATTAAAGAAAACTGCCTTTATACATCCATATAAAATAAAGCAAAAAGAAAAGAATGACCTTGAAGTGTGAGATAGAACAAAATATTTTTATATACTGTTTGTTTTCCATACATGGAAGTAAGTACCCTGCATTCAGTTCAGATTTTAAAAATTGAAATTGAAAAAGACTGAATTTAAATCATGTCTTTAAAAATTACGTTGACATGAAAGACAAATTCTAATGCATGTAAAATGCTAATGGATTAGAATGTTGTGTTCTATGAATATTTCTCGGCAACGAAGAAATGCATTTATAATACTGTCTTCTGAGGTACTTTCAGGCCGTGGTTGTTTGGTCGCAAGGTCTTGGCTTCGGAACCGCAGGGACCCGATTCCATCAAGGAACCGTCGTGTAAGCGGACCTGATTCATGTTAAATTCTTCGGGGCCAAACGTCTTCCCGCTAGTGTGGTATTGGAGTTTGGAGAGGGATGTGTCAACTCAGGTGTCGTCCTCGTTGTCTGATTACGGCTCAAAATTACGAGTTCGAGGTTTCTTATTAAACGGGATGTTAATATAATTAAACTAAGGAACTTCATTTTTCCCTGCTCTAAGAAATAGCAAAATCTTGCTGAATACAATCAATATTGCATCCGAAAACAAGTCGCTTAGTTATAAGGTTAGCAAAGAATAGAAGATAGAGATATTTGTAAAAAGTATATGTATAAACATGGGAAAGGCAAGGTTTAAACACAATAATGTAGCTTTGCTATAAACAAATAAAAATTTTCGTATTCCAATAATTATATTGCAGTTAGATAATTTTTATACCTTTTGTTAGTATTGCTCCATTTCACGGAGTAAAAAACATTTCAGTAAAAAAAATGCGTAGGTTTGTAAATTTAGTAGATTAAGCCTATGGATCTTGAAACTCAGAATATGATGTAATGCTTTTAGTTAAACATATATTAAGAATGAGCTAGCAAGCATTATCCACTTTTTTCCCTTTTCCTATAACTAGAAACTGGGTATTACGTTTATACTGCATATCTAAGATTTGATTCCGCGTACATTAAAAAAATCACAAATAAAATAAAAAAAAGTAAATAAAGAAGTACTTATTGTAAATAATTGAAGACATTTTTTTAGCACCTCAACCTTTTGATATACAGAATAACCACTCTTAAAGAAGACAAAAAAATTTTAAAAAGTTTAATGCACGTATATAAGTTACAGAAGCAAAACTCAATCTGTCAAACACATATAAACGATGAGCTTTTCACTGTCAGAAACATCGAAGAAATTGATTGATCGATAAATATATCGATAACATCTTGTCTGAGAAGCCATTATTTTTAACATGGGTGTCAACACGGTTGAAACTGTTAAATATTCATGGACTCTATCTCAGTCCTCAGATTTTCTATTTTTTTAAAAGTTCGAGGAATCTATATTTTAAACATTTATTCTTTTTATACAGTTAATAAATATTTCCTGACTTTGAAATTATATATTATTTTCCTTTAATATATATTTTATAATTGTTTTAGAAAAAGCGTTTTCAATTATTGTTTTGCTAAATAAATTAATTGAATTTTTTTTTTAAAAAAATTGAATGGTTTGAAAACTGTATTATTGTAGAAACATTAAATCTAACACCAAATTTTGTTTTTCCCAAGATTCATAATGTATATTTGAAATTTAATTTTCTTCTGTAAATTACGAATATTTATATAAGAATTTTTCACTTGCCAGAAATTAGCATGGAATTGAGTAATATTTCATGAAAATCTTTGATGAGAAATAAAAAAAAATACTTTAAATAATAGCAACAATAATTTCGAAAAAAATTGATAAAAATACTGCAGACTAACTTTTTATTTAAAGAAATTGTTGCCCAATGGATTGTAAAATTAATACTTCCTTTAAAATAATGAGTGCCTCTTTCAGATGCTAAAATACCTCAAATTTATGACTATAAACTTCATTAGAATTTCTAAAATTTAATATGTAGAATATATCTACATTTTTAGATCATCCAAACATTCTGTCACATTTTCGCTAAAATTTTGCGATATTATTTCATTTTTTTATAGGGCATCAATTTCGTATTGTGATCCTTATATCTAAAATATTCTTGCACTTTATTTTCAATATTTGTTATTGCATTAATTTAATTTGAATTTATGGAACTCAATAAAAAATATTTGATCCAGCTGGCTTTTGTAATATAAGGTAAATGCAACATAATACAAAGAAAATATAAAAAAAAGATAATGTATAAATATAAACAGAGAAAGTAATGTATAAATGAAAGAACAGCGAAATGTATAAATATAAACAGAGAAAAGAATAATTAACCAATAACAAATAAGAAATAAAGTGAATGCATAAACCAAATAAGAAGCAGAAATATATATGAAAGAGGCCAAAAGAAATTCGAAAAATAATATTAATAGAAATTTTAAATTTATTTTTAATGTTAGAGAGAAAACTTTAAAACGTATTAAAATTTAAATAAATTGTGGGCAGAAGAAAGAAAGTCTTGACTAGAGCAAAACATTGGATGACAGCAGAAAAACAATTGGATTAGCACTTTATGTGAGAAGAATTGCTACATTAGAAAAGGAATTAGTAATATTGGCCCACTTGGCTGAATTCAGTAGTTTTAGGTAAATGGACAGTTTGTTTTGGATGTTTTCGGAATAGATGAATGCGAATAAGGTGCTTGATATTTAAGCGTTTTCAGGTTTTTGACAAGTTACTCATATTTTCGCAGATGCACATTCTGACAGAAACTATAAAATTAAATTTTTGTGTCCTGCATGTATATGTTGAGAATTTATTGAAGTATCGTACCAAATGTTTTTCAAAAATAGCATGGATGGTGTAAATGTTACTGATATCAGAATCCCTTTCAATCTCTTGTTTTAACATTATTAAACTCTTATTTTTGTTGATTCATTGAAGAGTCGTACCAAATGATTTTCAAAAATACCATGGATGCTGTAAATATCATTGATAAGAATTCCTTCCAATCTTGTTGTTTTAACTTTATTAAACTCTTTTATTTCCATCCAGCAGTCTTTTGTTATGGTATCCATATAACCTCTGGTAAATATATTTATCAATACATATCCCATACATTGTTAAATAAGCAAACATTCGATGATATTCTATTTACAACATCAGTTTATCATAATATAATTCTAAAAAAAATATTTAGAGATGCGTCGTAGTTATATTCTGTATAAAGGATGTTTACATTTTTTTTTCAATAAAAATATGTATGCAGTTAAAAATAACGAAATCTTAGTATTTTCTCAGGATACTTATTTTAAAATATGAGAAGAATCATCTATATTTATCTGAAATGCTAATTTTCTTCCGTTAATATTTTATATTATTATTTTTCTACAGAAACGGCGTATGCATATGAAATATAATAGTCAAATTTTAAACATAAACCCTTTCCGGTGTTCTCCTTTTGTAGTGCAAACATGCCCACATCTAGTTTATATCTAGAGCCCTCCAGCTAAACGCAGGTGGCATTTTTCCGATATCCAAAAGAAACACTCGAAATAAAAAGTTCCCATGTTTTTAGTGACAAAACTAATACTCTTCCAGAAAATTTCCATATCGTGTGTTGATGCAACTAGAATATTTGATCAAATTCTACGTCATTCCAGAAGAGGACTTTAAAGTGAACTCAAAATCATGCAGTTCAGAAAAGACTGAAAACAGGTATTATATCTAAAGGAAAAGGATTTTGTTGAAATATTTACAATGACCATAATTTTAAACATTTTCGAGCATGGAAACTTCGTCAATTTCCATATCAAAAGCGAAAAAGGAAACAAGAAAAGAAAGATTTTCTACGGATGCCGATTTTGAGTTAATTCTAGCTGCCTTGGTATAAAAATACAATGGTTTATACAAAGGCGGCTGCTTTTTAAAATGGTAAATATTGTTCAATAAAAACAGGAATAAAGATAATTCTGTTTTCAGGCTCTTTAGTAGAAACCGTATTCCATAAAATTAGCAATACAGAGAGTTTTTTTTTTCCTATATGCAAAAGGATATCTTATTTAAAATATTGCCGTTTATGACAAATTCTTTATCCTTTAAAAATCATTAACACATGAAACATGCTAAAAATGTTATCTTCATTAAAAAAACATTCAATAAAAGAAATACATAGATATTTATAATGTCAATAGAAAAACTCTTCATCAATGATTTTATACATAATTTGCATATACAAATATAAATTTTAAAAGAAATTGAACAGATAAATTACTAACATATATTTTAGAAATTATTTCGAAATAATTCACTATATACAATCAAAATTAATATAAAAATTATTATCGATGCTTTCTTTAAACAAATTATTTTATATGTTTGCATTTTCAATCCATTTAATAACCCTTCAAATAAAGAATATACTATTTTATAAAGTTAAAATTATCACTAGATAAAGGAATTATAGGGCCAGAAGATTACTTTTCAGTGAATGCCAAGATATATAATTCTTACATAGATGAAGTAAGACAGAAAATATATGAATGAATGTACATTTTTTGCGTAGAAAAATATTTATTATATATAAAATAAAACTGCTCAATAGGCAAATGAAAATTAGCTTTCAAAATGCAGAAATTGAATAGATGAAATACTTAATGTTTTAACCTTAGAACAAGAAGGTACTTCTTCACGTTGATTGTTTAGCAATTGTAATAACTATTCTCTAATGAATTTTGTCAAAATCCTAAATTAAAAACATCTCCAAGCATTTTTTTGTTTGAAATAACGAACTTCAATAAAATATACTTAGCAAACCAGAACTCATTTTAAATTGGAAAAAGTAACATCTATCCAGGGATTTCTTAAGCACTTAATAGGAATTTTAATTTCGGGATAATTGGAGGGATGAAAAATACTGAGAAACAATTTGAAGAAAGCATCATTTCGCTCAATAAGAGTAGATTTTCACCTATGTTTAAATTCACTTTTTTTTTTAACTTTCTAGTGTGTGTCACATACAAAGAGATAGTTGGTAATAGTGAGAAATTTGAACTCGAAATTTTGATGAATCAGACATTCCTGCTTTCAATAAATATATTTTTTGGAATTTTATCTATGAACACAATAAATAAAAAACTTTGATAAAGACGGATGAAATTTTATATATGATCTTGGAACCAAATTTACAGATGTATATCAAATTTTGAGGTATTGTGTTCATCAATCAGGCAATATGGTCTATGAATGAAAATTAACATGATAATTGCAAAACGAAGAAAGCACAGGGAGAAAAATATCTGGCACACATATCTAAAATATAAAGTGAATATCCTTGTCCAATTTCACACCATATCCTCCAAAGGGTGAGTCATTTGTCACTCTGTACTTTCACAAGCATACATACGCAACGAAATGAAAGCATAATGACTTAATTATATATAATTTTATGTGATTTTTTTTACTAGAATTGTAATTTTGAGTCAAAGTTTATCTTCAATTTGCCTGGAAGAAAGCAACCATAATTTACATTCAGTGTTCTGGTGTATTTTTTAATAGCATTTCAGTGATTGATCGCCAAATATATCCGCCATGAGTCAAACGCTAATATACTAATTCATAGCTATTATTCTCCAGTAATATATTGTTAATAATGTAAAGTGCAAGAAAGTGTCAGGGCTAGCTTCACTGATGCTTTCTTTTTTATATTAAATGTAGGAGAAGTAAAATAAATATCATATTTCGCCTTTTTAATAACAGACCCGCTTTGTGTTCAATCTAGATTTCATTCAATATTTCACTTGAGACAAAAAATATTTATTTTTGAATGCAGAAATGCAGTTTCATTACTCCAAAAAAAATTCCAATCTCTAATCTGAATTACCTCAGCGTTAGCCTTGTTTTATCAATTTTTAAATATGCAATTGAAAGAAAAACAGATAAAAAAACTTTTTCATGTTAAAACACATCTATTGTTTTCAAATACATTAGAGTAAATTGTAATAAATTGAAAAAAATAATATTTATTTTATTTAGTGATTTGAGAGGTGGTAAAATACTCATTCTATGTTTTGTTGTCCGAGATTATTTGAAAATGAAGCCATAACACGCAATCGAATTTAAAACTGTGCCAATTATCGTGCCAACTTTGAAAAGTTGGCACAAAAGCATTTTTTTTTAAAGTGATGTGAAAAAAAAATTCTGTAGCTGTATGTTCCAGAACCGAAGTAAATCTTTAACATTTCAATTACTTAATTATGAAAATTCTTATTAAATTTTTGATAACCATTATTTAGTTAGCAGTTGTAGCCCAACATATATTTACGTTACAAATTTTGGAGATCTAGATTTAAAAAAAATCAATTATGTCAAGCGTTTAGCAGAAACTTTTCCCCTGTAGAAAATGCATTACAAAATTAGAGCAGAGATTATAATAGCTTATTAAAAATATTCAATATTGTTTCATTTCGAAATGCCCTCAGGAAGGCCCCAGCACATAGGAATTAGCGTATATGATGTGTTAATGTAAATTTCACATTTAGCGGTGCATTGTAGTTTATAGAAATATACCAAATTCCCTTTCTATTACCTAGCTGCTTAGAAATTTAATACTGAAAGGCCCCAAATGCCTATTCAACAAAATTACGGTGGATGCTCAAGATGCCTGGATATTGGAACGGAATTTCTCGTCCTTTTGTTATGTGTGATTGAATATTATAGGAGCATGCTTTGTTCATAAGATATTCTCGTATAAAGTGGATTATTGGACAGAGTTTTTCTCTCAAAAGACGTCCGGGCATGCATTTGTTTAAGAACGTTCAGCTAAGCGGCATTTCTTTTTTGCATTTTAAATCCTTTATGGAGGCATGTTTTCATAATTCAAAAATAAACGCAGGTCTTCGAGCTTTCTGAGGTACCTAAGTTTGAATAATTTTAGAAAAGAGTGAGGGTAAAAAGCGAAAATATGAAATTTTCTTTTTAAGTGGTTCATAATTTTTGAAATAATTGTACAGTTTATAATAAGGTTTCAAGTTATTCTTTAAAACAAATCCAGGATTGAATTTTAAGTTCTAGCTTATTTTAGAGAATTAAAAGATAATGTTAGATTTTAAACAGAAAATTTCAAATAAAATATACTATGCCTACATAAAATTATCACCAGAAAATCAACATGTATATTATATTACTAAATAATACTTATTACTAATAATACTTAATATCCTTAATAATTTAAATATCTTGAAATGTACGAATATGTTTGAATTTTTACTAAAAGTGTAATTCAAACTGCAAATTGTCACTTTTTATTACTCCTGACCAATAAACTAGTCATACCGCAAGAGGTTGTACTTTTTCCATGGCCAGTATATTCGTCAAAAACAATTGACTGGTTAAGTAAAAAAAAAAAAAAAATGAACGTTTAAAATTTTTTTAAATAAAAAAAAACATTTAAAAAAGGCATTTAATTGAAAAACGCTTTTTTTCTATATTTTATGCATTTGAACTATAATTGTATGCACACTAAATTTTAAAACTATTCCAAAAATTTGTAAATTAGTATAATAAATTCCATTTCCCTCTTAATATAAGGTATAAAAAGCATTAACTGTCGAGAGATATCAATTTCTTTCGGTTCTAGACGCATTTTTCAAGTATTCATATAGATCTGCTCATCCAAGTGGAAAAAAGAAGGGTGAAAAAGTAAGCTACTTTACAACTCGAACTCAAACTTCCTGTATCTTCTTATAAATATTTTGTTGTTATTGGAAAAAAGAAACTGAGCAAATAAAAATGCTTTTTCGTCGCAAAAAGATACGGAGTTCCTTGAATATTTTATTCGGAAGAATAATTTAAGAATTGGCAACGGCATAAGCTCAAGTTAGAAGACAGGCTTTAATTCCTCGGCCTCTCTACGCAGCAAATGGAAAAACACTGAATGCTGAGAGGTTTGGTTGGGTTCAAGTTTTCTCTTCTCATTATTTATTGAGTTTTCCATTTCCGCTTGGATAAACAGACGAACTAGCTTCAAATATGATTTCGAAATTCATGCTTGGAAATCACAAATATCATATTTGAACACTGCATTAATTTGTTAGTCCGTAATACTCAAGTGAGATGGCAAAATATTTTCTTCGGAGAGTATTAGAGACATTTTTTACTTATTATTTGACTTTATTCATTTTTTTTAGATCGCTTGCATGTATTTTGAAAGTTTAAATGAATAACAAAGCAAAGAATTGATATTTTTTTTAAATATGACGTTTTGTATATATTTTCATTATTATCATATCCATAATATTTGTATTTTAAATTTTCATCACAAGGGGGAAAAACACTCATAATTAATATTAATAATAATGCATAATAAAATATTTTTAAAGTGTAGAAAAGTATACCTTAAAGCATTTCTTTTTCGAATCTTAATTAAAATTAAGCTAACTTTTGAGTTTCTTTTCAATGTTTCATTGTTGAGTAGAAATATGAAACATTTTCAATTTTTAACAAATATTTAATCATGTTATTATTTTTACTCTTCTGTTTAACATCTATATAGTTTACATGAGGAATAAGAAACTTGCAGTACCTCGAAAATTAGCAGATAGATGATCTTGGGAGGAAAAACATCTTTAATACCACCAAGACGTCATGGCACTTGATCCCATTAGGATTAGTCCATGTATACAAGAACAAATCCAGGACTGTTGAAATGGCTCAGTTTTGGTGTCACTTACTATTTGTTATTTAAAAATATTTTCTTCCGGGAATCATGAACATAAGAATAATTAATAAGACATATTACTGGAAGTAAACATAATCGACATTTCTGTCAAGTCAGCGTGCCTCCAACAATTATTGGTATCATATATTACAAAAATCAAATATATAAGACATTTTTCGACATTCATAACTTCTATTCAATTCTGACAATAGTGTAGATAGTACATAATAGGCATAAATATTGAAGTGTTTGGTACATTTATACTACTTAAAAGTAATCGTTTACAGTGAAAACATGTTAATTCCGAGTATTTTAATTTGGTTTTCATTTATTAATTTTATGACTTTTTTAATAAATATACTTATTGGCTTGCAAGCATTTTATCTGAAGCTCATATCAACAAAAGTCCAATGACTTTTATATATCATTATATATTTATTTGAAACGAGAGTCATAGGGATTCCTGTACCTCTTTGTATTATGCTACAAATAGCTGTGTTTGTTTTATAACGAAACGATTAGATTATTAAAAATAATTAAAGTACACATTCTTGACAACTTACTGGTGATATTTGACATACTTTGACAATTTTTGGGAAATAAATACATACAAACGTATACCAGTTTAAAAAACGATAGTTCAAAATGCAACCAACGAAAATCCCAGCCGAAGTCCCACCCATCAAGATTGCTGCTTTTCTTGATATTATGTTTACAATGAGTTGGTAGTAAGAATTGCCTTTAATAGTATTATCTTTAAAGGCAACGAATAAAAATACATGGACGACAAGACAAATCCAAAAATCTGCTTCCGGAATGAGGAAAATGTAAACTTTGGCAATTAAGTGTGGCGGCTGGTTTTCTTTTACTGACCATTGCTTTTTTATATGTAAATCCTTTATTCTCTCTCTCTTTCTCATATATATATATATATATATAAACAATAGTAATAAAAACCAAGTTAATAGGAAAAAAAGTAAACCAAATAAAATAAGAATTCGGCCTGAAGACTTTCTCAAGGGTCGCCCTGAGGCAGGGATTCAAAATAAGGGATTTTTTCTGTGAGGAATCCGGACTAAAATATCCGACTATTGGACTAACTAAAATGTCCAATTATTGGACATTTTAGTCTGGATTCCTCAGAGAAAAAATCCCTTATTTTGAATCCCTGCCTCAGGGCGATCCTTGAGAAAGTCTTCAGGCCGAATTCTCATTTTATTTGGTTTAATTTTGATACTTTTTTTCCTATTAACTTGGTTTTTTTTTCTATTGTCTAGATTCATCTGTGTTTTAGTAATAGCTACATTTGCGCTCTTTAAATATGATGGTACTTTTTCTGTTTTTTTTTTTTTTTTTTTTTTTTTTTTAGTTTTTAGTTTGATTTGCAAATAGGTTTTTAGTTGCGATTCCGAAATAATTTAGTTTTGTTTCCGAAATAATTTTTATTTTAGATTGCTTCAATAATATGTTTTAATTACATAATACTTATATTTTTGGTTACTTATATTATTATATAAGAAAAATAATCAGACAATTTATTGCACAGAAATTTTCCAGAAACGTAAAACTTTTTTCAAGCAAGGAAACAGACTTTGTCTTATTTGTTATTCAATCAAAAATAGAGGAAAAAAGAATAAATATAAAATCTGGACAAAATAAATAGTATGCTTTTTATGAAATTTATTGTAATTCCTTTTAAGGCTGAAGTAGTTAAATAAAGATTCGATATTAAATTCTATGTCTTTATATATTGATTATTTTTCAATTATTTATTAGAATGGCTCTGATTATTAAAAGAAATGCCATTAAAAAGTCATTTAACAACGGAAACATCGAAATTGAATTGTAGTTCATTGAAACGCATACTTATAAACAACCCATTCCATTCAAATCCATTGCTTCAATTTACTTGTTAAAGTATAGAATCAAAATTAAAAATCCCATAATATAATTAATAAAATTGCAGAAAATTGAAAAAAAAATGAGATTATAAAACAATTTGATAACATCTAATTTCTTTATAATGCTTTTTTAAGAGTATTTTGCTGCAATGCCATTCAGTTATTCGAATTTATCATTAATCTAATCCCTGAATATAAATGTCTAAGAAATATACTAAATTTTTTAAAAATATATTATAAGAATTGAGAAACAATAATGCGTGTTGTTGCCATTATTATATACATTGAAATTGTTATTAATTCAATTTTACAGCACCTATAATATAGTATTTCTGATTAAAAATAAAATACCGCTGCATTTTAAACATATTGCATCACTTCCAGTCTGTTTTATCGAGTAATTAACTTATTAATATTTGCTTGGTTTAATTGAGTTTTAACCCTGCAACCAAGGGATTGTTTTACAAAAAAGTCATTAATTTAAGGATAACTTTTGCATGTTTTAAAACTATTACACAGATATTTAGTATAGAATACGTCTCATCTAGCCGATGTATAAATCTCTACTAAATAATAAAATTATTTAGTCCTTTCTCAGTTGTACTTCGATTATCTTTGATTGTATTTTATTGTATTTATGAAAGATCTGTAATGATAATTCCAGTAAAATAATGCATCTTTTTTTTCAAATAAAGGCACTTGAATAATAATTAAATTCACACACAAAAAAATCCGTGATTCTTCAGAGAGAAAAACAGATTTATTATAATCGTAGTTATATGGCGTTAACACTTGAAAATAAAAATTGTTTTTTTCGTATGTCACCATTAAACGAATTACTTTATAAAGCACACCATACAAGAAGCAGCAACATATTTATCTTAAAATTGAAGAATGTATCTAATGTATTTGTGTAAACGAATTGTCATATATGTTGGATGATTTACGAACGATTTGAGAGAACGAGATTGTAAGTAGAGATTGAATGTATTTAAAATTGGAAAGAGTATGAAATTGATTAATTAAATGGAATAATATTTAATTTTATCAGAAATTGCATTTTAGACGATATTAGTAAATAAAACGTATCAAAATAAAAAAAAAATCAGGTTTACATACCAAGAAATTTAAATATCTATTATAAATGTAAATATATATTCTACATAACACACGATATAAAATATTTTTACTGTTCCAACTAAACAAAAATAGTCACAGTTAGAATTCAGACTGTAAAATTTCAGACTGTAGCTTAATGACGCTTTAGTAAAACAGCATGCTATTTTACTAAATTAACTATTTTTTTCGTGGAAATCCATAAATTATTCCTTATTACTTTAAAATTCATTGCATCATTCGTTTGAAATTCGTATATTTCCTCAGTAAAAACAAAAAAAAATCTCATGAGATTAGCATTTATCTATTTTACAAGCTAAAAAAATGATTATGACAATTTATTGAAATATTTGTTATAGATGTTAGAGGCGGCCGTCGTAAAGCTATATATATATATTTTAATTTCATTTTCTTAATTTAAATATTTCTACTTTAGAAAATGTTTTTTTTATAATTTCTTAAAAAGCATATGATAAATTCAGATTAATTTTAATAAGGATAATAAAACAGAAGGTAAAGATATGAGGGATTATAAAAAGTTAGATAGAATTTTTAAAACAAACTTAATCCGATATTTGACTGATTATACGAGAAACAATTGTGTACAGAAAATATCTTGCTCATTTTTTAAAATATTTATCCATCATAACAGAAAAATGTAAATGCACCAATAGCCAGAACTTTACACCTCTCATCTGTCAAAAAAATTAAAATAAATTTATTTTATTACTGTATTAATTTTTTTCATTAATTAGAATGCAAAAAGTTTAGGAGCTTTCTGGTATAATAAAGTAAAATGTAAATTGATTTTAAAAATGCTATTTCTATATTTCTAATTTTTTAAAAAAAATTTAAAATATTTCCATGAATAAGTATTAAAATATTTCCATGCCATTGTTCAGCGCAATTTTTGAGATTAAATCGATTTCTATCACCAGAAATTTATTAGATTTTTAAAACAGGACCATCATTGAACGGTTTTTAATGATAATAAAATGTTGCAGATTCTGTGCAATATATACAACTTATTTTTCATGTTAATTCTTATGAAATGATGTAATTTGTGTCTCTTTCATTTTATATCAGTAATATATTTTGATGTAAAATTTCGTAAACAAAACGATTATAATATGCAATCTTTTATATTTAATAAAATTTCTTTATTATATTAACATTATTTATTATATTAAAATGATTTTTTTATAAATTTCTTGAATGTCATGCCAAGGTTATAACCCCATTTATTACTTTACAGTTTAAAATTTTATATTAATTTCAAAAAAGTATAATTCCCACTTTAATAATAGACAGTTTAGAACAAATAAAAACTATAAAAGCTCATAAACGTTTTATATCAAATAAATATGTTTTATCTTTGTTTCTTTATATTTTAAAATACACAATTCTAGCCCATGGTATCTTTAATTTCTACATTTTAAATCTTAAATTTCATTGTAATATTTCTTTATTTTCTCATACAATCTATTTCCATATATTTAAGTCCATTTTGTACACCATGATAATTGCAATCAATTACTTATCCAAACATCTCGTGATTACTTAAGATAACTACCAGCACCACTCCTCTAATATTTTAGGATAGTTGCCTTTTGTAAAACGGAAACAAAGATGAGAGTAGCGATTATTTCAACCGATGATTCGATGCGGGGAGGATTTAGGGGATAATCCTCCATTATTTTCCATTTAATGGAAGCCACATTATCGATAAGAGTTTTAGTGGAAAATATATCCACTCACTCGAGTGTAATGACGACAATCTAGAAAGATAGAGCCCCAATGATTGACTTTGAACATGTAATGAAAGTTTCGTTGCCATCATATTACTTTATTGCTGCCAATAACGATTTCTTAAAACAATGTAAAATCATTGAAAACTTTGTCGATCGATATTCTGTAGTTTAGGCAATTTAGAAATTCTTTAAACTGTCAGTTTTTTTTTAATATGTAGCTTTAAATGTAATCTGACTATATCTTCAGAATTAAATGAGAAAAAAGGGAATTGATTTCTAATTGAGGTTTTGAGGAAATACAAATTGTATGCTCTTGACTCTTACTTTAAATTTTCTGTCAGTGATGAAGGGGATTATGTGTTGGCGATCTGTAGGACAGACTGCTTGGCCTAGATTTAAGTGAATTAGGATATTAAGTGAATATATGTATCTATATATATCTCTATATGTGGAGTGATCAATGCTCATCTCAGAGCAATTTTCTTTTAAATATCTAATTAAAAATTAATCCATATTGACTCTTTTGAGATAATTTAGGAACATATTATATTAAATATTGTTGTTTGGAATATAAAAATATATACATAAGAGTTTTTGATGATAGTGGTTGAAATGTTTTGAAACGCTTTCCTAAATTTTAAAATTAAAAAAAAAATTATTAATTTTCAAGCAATATACTTTTTGTTTCAATATAAAATCAAACCCCTTTTTACTGCTTCATAAAATAATTAAGCGTGCAATTCGTCTTTCATTACTGAAAGTTAAGGAAGAAAGAATCAAAGAAAGATTTGTATAATCTAAATTCAAAATCAGAAAGTGACGTTACATGACATAGAAAAGCAATGCACAATCTGATACAGATTACCTACTTCAATTTTTTTTTATCCAATTTGATATAAATGGATTGCAATGTTAAAGAAAATAAAACAACTTTTTAAAAATATTTTTCAGAATTTCATGTACGAAACTACTTTGTTAAGGGAATCCTGAGAACAAAATATATACATAATTGTGTCTGTTGTCAATTAAATTTATTAATATCGCAAGCGTACTAGGTATTCAGGAAAATCAATTACTTTTAAATTAAAAAGGGTGGAAATAAGCATTAAAGAATGTCGTTGAGATTTCTTCTGATAATAATATTAAAACAATATTTGATCAGTAATAAAATTTTGGACCAGGGCATTTTGTTTGGTTCTTTGGTTTATTCTGTTGCGAAATTGCTGCATAAATTGAAAGTCCAAAGGCAAACTATCTTTTACAAAACTGCAGTGGTAATAAAGAAGCTTACAAAGTTGTTTCAATTTAGTTAATTAACAAGATGATTTATCTGAAATTGTTGTAGATTATGAAATACTTATCACATGTTCTGATTTTATGTTGGAAAATGCGAGTAAAGTTAATTTAATAGTTTATTAATTACTATTTATCAATGTATATCAAACGAAACAAGGGCAATGATAAAGGTTTGAATGCAGTACACGGATTCGAAGATCTACATTTTCTGAAGCCAAATATGCACTCACTTTAAACCTAACATAGCTTATGTTAACTTAGAGGTTTGCATTCTTAAGACAGGTTTAAATCATTTTCCAAAATTGATTCAGTGAAAGTAAATCAAGATGATTTAATTGCATAACTTCGTCATCGTATTTTCTAATAATAATTATTTCCGTTTATTTTTTGAGTTTTAATTCCCATTTGTGCCATGGAAAAAATTCATCGTCTTAGTACATTTATTTAGTGATAGTTTACTTCAATTGCCCCTCGTATGTTACGCCTTTGGTTTCAAGTGGACTATATATATATATATATATATTTGTCTTTATATGAAACTTATTAATGACTCTTAATCATTGGTTCAAATACACATGGAAAATATTTTGTGAATGTTTTGGTTGCTTTATCGTTTTCGAATAATGTTATGGACAGTCACTCACGAGTGTGCATTGAAAAGAAGTTCCATGTTTTCAATAAAATACATTTTATTCCATGAAGAATAAGACGCACATGTAGTAAAAACACAAATGAGACATATTTAATGAACAGAATTTATAGAAGTTCACTAGGGAAGTAGAGCTCAGTGAGCAGATTTCAAGAAGGATTCTTTCTTTTCCTTTCTTCAATACTGAAATGCAACACTTTTATCCCCTTACTTCCTTTAAAAATAGTTTGAACATCCTTTTTAAATATTAATATTTTAGAAACAATTTGTTCTTTATATGACAAAGAATATATAATTCAATTTGAAATAAACTTGTGTGTGGATTTTTAAGGGATTTCATTTTATCAAGAAATTTTGATGATATACTTTCTAGAAATAAAAGTAGATTGTCCTCTTTCTTTGTTAAACATAGTCACTTAATTTAAAAAAAAATATTATCATAGGTTTAGTAAGGTAGAAGTAAATTATCTCTTTAATCATACGTTTAGTTTGTTGATATTGACTACCCATCTTTAAAGCAATATGTATCAATATTCTACATTATTTCATTAGACAATGAAAATTGCATCTCAGTAAGAACCACTCCATCAAACTTCCGTGTCAATCCAGAGAGAAGACATTTGACATATACAGGTTTACATGAAACAGGTCCAGTTTCAAGACAGTGAAATCAAGTTCCGAAAATAGAATTTTTAGCTCTTTCAATCGAGACTGAATAATTATGCCAAAACGGCCTCTGATGTACGAGAAAGTTCTCAGAAACAATTCTATCATAAGATACTTAATTGGGTTAACATTTTTTAGATAATGTTGATTCTATTAAACCTTACATCCTTAACTAAGAATTTCAAAAAATATTTTTTTCAATTTCAATTTTAGACTAAATTTTGCAATTCCATTAATTTTCATTCATTTTTACCTATTTAAATTCCATTTTACCAATTCAAATGTTATCAAATTCTTAAACTTTACCATTTCTTTAACAATTCAAATAGTGCCAGGTTCTTCAATTTTACCAATTCTTTAACAATTCAAATAGTGCCAGGTTCTTCAATTTTACCAATTCTTTAACAATTCAAATAGTGCCAGGTTCTTCAATTTTACCAATTCTTTAACAATTCAAATAGTGCCAGGTTCTTCAATTTTACCAATTCTTTAACAATTCAAATAGTGCCAGGTTCTTCAATTTTACCAATTCTTTAACAATTCAAATAGTGCCAGGTTCTTCAATTTTACCAATTCTTTAACAATTCAAATAGTGCCAGGTTCTTCAATTTTACCAATTAATTAACAATTCAAATAATACTAGAATCTTCAATTTTACCAATTAATTAACAATTCAAATAATACTAGAATCTTCAATTTTACCAATTCATTAACAATTGAAATAATACCAGAATCTTCAATTTTACCAATTCATTAATAATTCAAATAATACCAGAATCTTCAATTTTACCAATTCATTAATAATTCAAATAATACCAGAATCTTCAATTTTACCAATTCATTAATAATTCAAATAATACCAGAATCTTCAATTTTACCAATTCATTAATAATTCAAATAATACCAGAATCTTCAATTTTACCAATTCATTAACAATTGAAATAATACCTGAATCTTCAATTTTACCAATTCATTAACAATTGAAATAATACCAGAATCTTCAATTTTACCAATTCATTAATAATTCAAATAATACCAGAATCTTCAGTTTTACCACTTCATTAATAATTCAAATATTACCAAATTTTTCAACTTTACGTATTCAAATATTGTCAAAATACTTTAACAATAGTTTTTCAAGGGCAACTGTTTTCAAAACATTCAGAAAGCCTTCAGAAAAAAATTTACGCCACTCTGCCCTCAACTGACTTACTGCAATGTCTAAGGAAAAAACTACTATTAGCCAAAGTTCAGGAAGAGTCCTTAAAGACCAATTTTTTCCT
This sequence comes from Argiope bruennichi, assembly GCF_947563725.1. NCBI lineage: Eukaryota > Metazoa > Arthropoda > Arachnida > Araneae > Araneidae > Argiope > Argiope bruennichi. Next base: position 12,176,234 of record NC_079154.1, read on the forward strand.
CCCACACTTAAATGCAACATTTCCTCTTCCCATCTACCTTGACCACATCTTCCCATTTAACGCGTGCCTCTGTGTGTGTAGCCCAAACTACAAAAGAAACTAACTGATACTGATATCAATGGGTGAAACATAATGGCATGGAGCCCATTTTCTTTTCCTTGTTTTTTTTCTTCTAATGCAAGATATAAGTATCATTCCGAGCCTTCGGATAGCTATCCAGGAAATAAATGCTGACAACGCTCTATCGGAGGCGCGTGATTTCCTGCCTGGGAGCCGGGAGATCGCAGGAGATTTCCGGATGACCCTTTCGACCACCCCTGGTTCATTAGTTGAAATACATTTCTTCTCTTCTGGTGCGAAATCATTTTTTAATATAATAAATATATTAGGTGTTTCTATGACTGTTGAAACGTGCAACTGAGTTCTTTGTATTTAATACGTAAATTATAATAATATTGCAGTTTGAAGATATTGTAAGTAGTTACGGGATACAAAATATATTTTTTGCGCTTGTGTATGTAAATAGATATACTTTTATTCGTTGTGAATAGTTTAATAAACGATATTTTTGTGTATATGAGGAATGAAGATTTTATCCACAAACGCATACTTAAATTATTCATTAATTTTAATGTGTCTGTGTAGTTTGCAACGAATTTCTTATTGTCTTAAAATATTCAGATCCGATCACATAAATATTTTTTACGGGGAATGAATTTCGATCACAATACAAAGATATAATAAAATAGTTTATTTGGATTTGTAAAATTTATTCCAAATGCAATTTAAACTATCTATAAAGATAAATGTTTTAATCAAATAATGTTTAGTTATTCGTCCAGTTTATTGTCTGATAGATGTCCAATTCGAAATTTTTAGTATATTGTCTGTATAATCTTTCAGACATAGCAAGTCAAAACGAAAATCCCATTGGACTACTTTTGCCAAAACTTTTTCGCATAGTCTTTAATCAAGATGCGACTCCTCAAACTTTCTGATCATCAAGTAAGGCTGCAAAAGCCAAGTATGATATGGGTAAATATTTTGCTTTGATGTGAATTCAGCACATTTTTTAAGCATATCGTCTGATTCTTGACTATTTTTTAGCAATGAATCCAGCCATTTACCAATAGCTATCCGAAAATCAAATTTTAAATCTAATCGCGTTGCTTCTACCCGATTGAAGCAAAAATATGGCGCAGAACTGATTGCAGTTGTCACAGTGTCACATATTAAATGATATATATTGAAGTTCCTGCCTTTTAGAGATATTGTATTTATATGCTTTAGAAAGTACACATCGACACACAGTAAACCGCTTCACTAATTTAGTTCCACATGTGAAAAATGTCTACATTTTAGATATTAAATATGTGTACTAAATTTTATCCATCTGTCAATATTCGCTTTGTAGTTATTGCAAAATTTGGACAGAGGACATACATGTTCCCTTTCTATAGGTTTTGTTTAAAATGTGATGAAAATCTGCAAATTTGGTGTTAAGAATATATATAAAATGTCACTATTCTATCTCAAACTGTACTTTTGTCACAGACAGACAGACATAACAATCGGTTTCTATTTCTCTTATACTCTGCATAAGAAAAAATGAAAAATGAATCTATGTGTTTATACTGTTATTACCAACACAATAGGGAAGCTGATAAATAAGTTTCATTCTAAATCCTAACGAAAATTTATTTTTATTCCATTCAAAGCTCTTACTTTTTTAAAATTAAAATGAAATTATATTACATAAATATATTGCATCATACAAATTTCCTAACAAATACGTTAAGGAAAAGTATATTAAAAATATACGAAATAATGTAAAAAAATTAAGATTTTAGAAGAACGAAAAGCTGATAGCTTCCCTAAATATGCAGCACAATTTTTATAGAAGATAAAAACTTGCATCAAACAATAAATTTTAACCGATTGAGGGACAACTATAAAAATTTCGGTCCTTTTCTCAATACCCCGAATCTGCTGTTCGTTTAAAGAGATTAGAATAATTAGTAGACGTCGGAGCCATTCATTGAAAAATTGTAATATTTTAAACTAAATATAAAACATTCTGAATGAAACACCGAAAGTGATACTTACCGCATTAGATAAAGAAGAATAAACAAATAATCAAATGCATATTTAAATAATTGCCGCATACAGTTCATAATGCATGTATCAAAAACTTATTTCTAATATTATGTATTCAACGAACGAAAACGAAATTTCAGCATATAACAAACAAATTCAAATAATTCCTGAATCTAAACATGATTTAAAATTAGTCCGCAAATATTTATCATTTCAAATTAATTCTTGTGACAAGTGGACTAAACATATAATATAATTATGTCAGCGTTTCTCAACCTTTCAGTATTCATGCCCCAGTTTTCAATCATAATATTCATCGTGCCCCCTACTTACAATAAAATGTATACAATAATAATGTATATTGAGTGTTTTGGATTCTGTTTTAACATTATTTTTAATTAACTGACAAAACAAGAGTAAAAGCGAGCCAACGTTGGTGAGAAACCAAATCTTGCATTTTGGACAAGCTGGTGGTGAACAGGTGAAGCGAATGAAAGCGTAAAAAATTTAAATATCATATTTGAAAGGAAAGCCAAACAGGGAGATAACGTAAAAGAATATGAAAGTATGAAAATTTGTAAATGAAAGTTAACCTAGACGGGGTGAGCTAAATTTAGAAATTGGGAATACATTTTTTCGAATAATAAAAGAATAAAACAGAAGTATTACAAAACAAAAGTGAAAAAAATAAGCAATATTTGTGGAAGGGAATACACACGACCGATGTCGCCTCGAGCATGCGCGGAGCAAATATTTTCTCATAGGAAGAAGGAAAATGTTCGATAACGCAAGTTTCAATTCTAGCCAGTCTCATTCGAGTCGATTCTTTTATCACTATCGAATCTATCGTGAATGTGTATGTTATATATGTTTTCGTGTTAATTGCAAATCACCATATTAAATATTCACGGCAGCATATTTATGCAGACTCATGAATAAATTTTTAAGCGGAAGTAAGCAAGCATTAGACGATAGTCATGCATAAACAAGTACACAGACGAGCATAGTTCCGAAAATAAAATCAAGGAAATAGTCTCAAGAATACTTAAATTTTGGGTTTACCAGTACTGAAGTAAACGAAGAAGAAAAGCCCCTGTGTATCATTTGCTCAAAAATGTTAGTCGCAGATAGACTGAAACCTAATAAACTTAAACGACATTTGGAAACGCTTCATAGTGAGTACGTCAACAAACCCAGAGAATTCTTTGAATTAAAATTAAAATCATATAAAAAGCAAAAATCATTTTTTTAAAGAAACTTTGTCTGTGAATAAAAAGGCTTTAATTGCATCTTACAAAGTTCATATAAAATAGCCAGATGTAAAAAACCTCACACCATTGGTGAAGAGCTTATTTTGCCAGCAGCAATTGAGACTGTAGAAATTATGTTTGGAGATAATTTTTCAAAACAATTGCTAGTCCATACCTCTTTCAAATGATACTGTTCCTTGTCGAATTAGTGATATAGCTGAAGAGGTACAGTGTCAGATTTTCTCGAAATTGCGTGACAAATTGTTTTCAATACAGCTTTACGAAGCAACAGATAGTAATAAAGATGCTAATTTAATTCTTATATTCGAATTTGTGATAATATGTCAGTAGTAGAAGAACTACTTTTCTGCAAACCAATAGAACTCAAAACATCAGCGCTCGCATTATTTGCGATTTTAAATGATTTTATGAACGTGGCAAACGTAGAATGGAAAAATTGCGTCGGAATATGCGCCGATGGTGCTCGTTCAATGTCTGGAAGATTCCACGGTATATAAGCATTTGTAAAACAAAAATCGCCTCAGTACATACATTGCATGATCAACAGAGATGCTTTGGGTTCGAAAGAAATGAATCCTTGTCTGAATATTGCGTTAACTATGGTTGTAAACGTAGTAAATTATATAAAAATGAGACCCCTGAGATCAGGAATCTTTTCCGCACTTTGTAAAGACATGGGTTCAGTACATTCATCGTTACTATTTTATTGCGAGGCAAGATGGTCATCAAGTGGGAAATTTTTGCAACGTGTTTATGAATTTGTAAAAAGAAGAAATTGCTCTTTTCCTAGAAGAAGAAAACAGACAGGAGGCCGAGAATTTTTGCGATGGTTTATTTGTGATGAAATTTAGGTACTTGGTCGACATATTCGAGAAATTAAATAACTTGAATCTTCCACTCCAAGGAGCAAATACACATATGTTGGATACGAGTGATAAAGTTAATGCTTTTTGTAGAAAATTGAAATTGTGGAGCAGAAATTTAAATCAAAAAACCTAACAATGCTTGCAAATGTGGATGATTGTACTAAAACTTATAAGGCTGAAGACGAACACGTAAAAGTTGTTTTGTAACCATTGAAAATCATTTAGCCATGCTGGCAAAGAATTTTAAGAAGTATTTTCATACTGACGACAAACTGATAGCAAGTTACGAGTGGATTAGGGATACATTTCATAAGACTTCCGAAGGATTCTCAATTGATGAGGAAGAAAAATTTACATGCTTCACGATAAATGGCGAAATTAAAAGACAGTTTAGTAATAAATCACTATTTGAATTTTGGGCAGGAGTAAGGATGATTTTTCTGCACTAAAAACCAGGACATTTCACATTCTATTACCATTCAACATCCTACCTTTGTGAAACTTGATTTTTTGCTGTGGCTTCTTTGAAGACAAAATATAGAAACAGAACTGAGAGTGGCTATTTTTAATATTAAGCGTTCCTTCGAAAAACTTTGCTCTGTAAAACAGGCCTAAGGAAGTCACTAATAATTATTAAATTTGTTTTTAATTTAGTATGTTTTGATTAAGTAAGTTGTTTTACTTCAATAATTTATGAAATATGTCGAAATGTATTTTCTATGTGTAGATGTGCTTTCCTTTTAATCAGTTAATCAATTTTTAAAAATAATATTTTCTCTTGGATATTTTCGCGCCCCCCTAGGGGGGCGCGCCCCACGGGTTGAGAATCGCTGGATTATGTATTTCTCTCAACTGATACAAAAAATTAAAACACAACCAAAAAAATGAAGAAAATCATGAAGAAAATAAACCGAACTTGAACGATGGTGGAAATTTTAAATAAGCTTATTTTTTTTAATATTTTTTATTAATTATTACTCTTTTTTATATTTAGGAGGAAAAAATTGTCATAAGCCATCGGTGATAGAAAGCTCTCGCTATCTATTATAATTATAATAGATTTAATAAACTCGGTTTATATAGCCCGCATTTAATTATACATCAAATAATTATTAATAATCATTCATTTTATATAGAATATATATTTTATATAGGAGAAGTATATTTATCTATTACATTCGCGATACCTATTTATTCAGACATATAAGCAGTTGATTAAAAAAAAAAAAAAAAAAAAAACCAAACAAAACATTAGCAGATATAAAACACGAAAAATCTATTCTTATTAATGCACTACATAGTGCATTATAGCATTCAAATGTAACTGTTTAATACATAGTTCTGTACATAGTTTTCAAAAACATACGAAAGCACTCACCAGTTTTAAGCATAAAATATTTCGGCTATATTGATTCACAAAGTAGAATTCGAACTTTCGAACTAAGCAAAAAGGACCTCTGCATAATCAACAAAAAATCAAATGCAGCTCGTATTAGAGAAATCTAAATTAAGTCCGAATTACAAAGTTGCCTTTTCTCAGGGAATTGAAGATCTGAAATGGTTCGTAAATAATTGGGATCTCGAAAAAAAAAGTTCAACAATAATTTCAATTAAAGGTAGAATACATTGGATGCCGGGATGGTGCAATGGTCAATGATAATAGCAGCTTCAGAACTCGAATACAAAGTAAACATAACCAAACTGCTGTAGATTATGAAAAAATATTCAGTGCAATCAACTCAAAAGACGAGGTAAGTACACCCAGATCTCACAACACTAGAAAAACCTGAAATATCAAATGACGTATCTTTGCCTGAAGACCAAAATGGCGACATGAATAAATAGAAAATTTTAATTTGATGACTGGGTTTCCTCAATTATTTTCAGAAATACTGAATTTATAAATGATAAGAAAAACAACCTTTAATTATGAAAGATCCGAAGACAATACAGAAACGTAACCATAACGGATCATATTTAATGATTTCGTTTATATATTCAAATATTGATTTTGTGAATACTCTCAACAATTGGTAGGGCCAAACATTGAGCAATTTTCAGATTTGTAAGAATTCCATAGTTAAGCAATCCTTCCAATAGAAAATAACAGCAAACAGTCTGAATTAATCAATCAATCATAGCACCAATATAAATAACAATGTATATCAATTTCAAATACAATTCATTATCATATATGTAAAAACATAGTAGATAGTTTTCACTATATGAATAAAAAAGCATAAAAAATATTATATGATTCTTTAATAGTATGCGAAACGAAGGCCAGAAAAGCACGCCATTCATCTTATCGTTACGATGAATACACATGGAAGAGATTATCGCTCATTTATGAAACTAAGCCAGCCCGATCTGTAGTTGTAGCAATATTTGCTGATAATAGTAATAATCCAAGACAAAATACAATATTATACATAAGTAATATTTCTGAATAAATAAGGAAAAAGGCATGATTAAGGACTGCGGATGGATTCATCACCAAGGGCTGATTGCTTAAACAACTTGTAATAAGTTTAAACGAATGGTTTGAAAGTAAACAATAACAGGATACTTTTCTCAGTTTTAGTATGGATTGCTTAAGTCAAGGTTCAATAAATCATGGGATTCCAGAAAGCATTTTATCAGTTCAATTGTTACAAAATGTGACCAACGTGTCTTTTAGATAATGTGATCATCATTTAATAAATAAACTCAAACTCAATTAAAGAAACGACAAAATGTATTAACAAAATTAAGCGCAAGAGATTTATATAACACGAGGGAAAAGAAAAGATAGAAAGCGCAACAAAGATTTCAAAAACTCAAAGCCTCCTGTTTATTTGAAGAGATGATTTATACAAGGATTCAAGCCTGTTATATTACCAACTAACGATATAATGGCATGTTGGCAAATTTGGTAATCCGAGAATTACAAGAAAATTCTATACATTCTGGATACAATATTCATATAAAATGGCTCAAACTTCTTCAATATTTGTTACGATAAGTTTTTGGTCAGTGATTGATTTTGTAGCACTTTGATCCTCTCGCTAATGTGACTTCATTCCATTCGATATTTGCTTATGGGATTTTCTTAAATAATGCTTTGTTGTGAAAGACATTTTTTTTGTTACCATTAACCAAAATTATTTTTATTAGATTTTTATAACCGATTCCTCACCAACTATGCCATGATAACAAATGAACATAGAATTCATGTGTTCTTTTCATGCATAATATCTTACTGCATATCATTATTCCAGATAATTTTTCTATCATATTTCAAAGTTGAAAATCGTTGTAAACGGTTTCATATTATTATGATTTCTAAAACGTTTTTAAATTCTGTACATAATTATTTTTTTTTCTGTAAATATTTTGGTATTTAATAAAATTCCAGTAACATACCCATCAAACCGTTCAAAAATCAGAAGGGTAACAGAAACAGGTGTATGTGACAACGCTCTGTTCTGTACTTCTATTCTCGCCATGTTTTAATATTTATATTTTTGACTTTCTCCTTTCTTTGAAATTTTATTTTATTTTTTCATTTAATGGTGATAATACAAGCAAAATACTTGTCTAAATTTCGCATTATTTGGAATAATAGAATTTTAAAATCTCAATGTGATTCTGAAGGCATAAAATCAACTCGAAACGAATTCAAATTTCATTTACGATCCTCTTTCAAGAGCAAAATTAAAAACGAGCAAACTTGCATACAAAGAGTGGAAATGCATAAAACTTCGAAAACACCTTTCATTCATCTCAACAAATCCGAGAAAATGATTTTGAAGGGCATTCATCGAAGCCTTCTCAATCAAGAAACTTCAAAACCATATGTTCCTTTATTCTCATCAAAGCAACTCATCACACTGAACGTCAAGCGATGAATGGAAGTAATTTACATGCAAACTTTTATGTTCATCTGTGAGAGTAACCCGCAAACCTATAATCGATTTGTCCTGGCCACAAAAGCGGGATTATCGAATAAGCTTTGTGAAGCTTTTCTTTCTTCACTGTGGTAGAGGGAACGATAATTTGCTACCCATTGCTGTGTTAATTGCGTGATTGGCTTATAATTATGATGGATAATATATGTGGGATAAAAGTTTCACCATTGGGTGAATTTTACGAAAAAAATCTTTTTCTAATTATCAGTTCTGTGAAGAAACAAAATAGTTCCCATATGTTCTTTTTTTCTTCTTTGAAAATGGCTAAGAAATGCTTAAAAATTACCTCTAATAAAGAATAAAAAAACATAGTTTCAGTAAAGTACATTGATAAATTTGGCACCTAGAGAAGATATTTTCTACTTAAAATTTTATTTATGTTCAAAATATCAGATATTTTAAAATGAAAAATTTCACAGGCTCCTAATATAATGTTCACATTCTTTAAACTACAAAATTTTTGCATACTAAGGTTTTTAGTGAAATTAACTTTGCTCTTAATTCCTATATTGTAATCTTTTCTTTTTATAAATAATTAATAATAAAATAATTTTGGTGGAAATAAGTACTATATATATATATATATATATATATATATCAGAAGAAAAAGTGATTATCTCTCTCACGCACATATTTATCAATTAATGAAACACTTAAAGACATAGCTCTACATACATATGTATTGTTCATCAATGCATCATGCTGTATTTCTCTATTCCCGTTTATAACAAACTATTATTTTTTAATTTAAAAGAATTTTTTAAAAAGAAACTTACATAATAAATGTAATATAGTATCTAATATAGCATTTTTTTTCATATTCTTTCATACTTTTTTTTTGGGGGGGGGGGTTGTATTTTTTTTTTTTTTTTTTTTTTGCATATTATCAAAACCGGACCGATTTATTCCACATAATTTCTTTTCTTATCAATTCAATTAGTCACAACATTGTAATTGTAATTATAACAGACTAATCTATCATTTACTGTGAATGAGAGCTGGTGACATAATTTAAGGAATCTTGTTACAAATAATCTTTTAAACAAATATGTTTATAAGATTATTTGTTTGTTTGATGTAAAAGAAATTGAATTGTCACTGAAGTATATTAAAGATAACTTAAGTGTTAAATTAATTATTTGAAACATCCATTAATATGTTCATGTTGATTCTTGAAACAATATCTGTTTCTAAATAATATTTTAATGATTATCGGCCAGAAATTCAAGAACTCATCGATACGCAGATATAAATCTCGTAATTTAGTGCCCTGTTCTGTAATATAAAAAAGGGTCGTTGTGGGTACATATGATGTTAACATATAACTGAGCCTAATTGAATTAGAACAGGAATATTTATTGTTTAAGATTTGAAAAAAAAAGAGTTAAGTCGATCAAATTTTAACTGACTTAACAATAAGCGTTAAATTCGATAAAATATTGAATTTCTTAAACATTAGTTGAAATTTTGCCTTTTATTTATTTCGAATAAAATGATTTTAGAAAAATATTTTTATACCATCTTAAAATATTAAAAGTTACCATTTCAACTATGCATATTCCAGCTGCTTGAAATGTTCTTTTAAATTTTCATTATATTTTTAAAATCAATAAATAATTAAATAGATGCAGATGATTTTGAAAGAAGAAGAGTTATAAATACTCCATTACTAAGCAAAAGTTAAACTTCGAAATATTTATTTTCTTCATTTTAATATTTCTACTTTATTTTTAATGTAGTTTCGATTAAATATTACCAGGTTTAAAATAATTATAACTTATTTATTGAAAATAAAATTACAAACGAAGGAAAACATCATTTGAGTTATAATTTTTTTATAGAAAATTGGACTTTAATCTAAAATATATATTTAAAAAATTGTTCTTATACAGGCTCGTAGAATTCAAAGAATAACTAATATTATATAGATTCTTGCTTTTTGTCATACAATCCGTAGTTAAATTTTGTTCACAAATATCAAAGTATAGATTTTTCATGAAATTTTTCTGACAAATGATAATTTTCTTAATAAGTAAATAACAAAAAAAAATCATCTGGAACAAAGTTGTGAAACAATTATCGGAACTAAATTCCGATAATTTTATTAATTTCTTTTTTAAAAATTACATACACGTATAATTAAATCCCGTTAAGAGCAAACACATGCATCCTTATACGACTCATCTGAGAGAACTAAAGTGTAATAAAAATCAAGTAAAATTCCCGCTGTCCAATGTTATGATGTTCATTTAATTATCATTAATCTTACTATTAAAAAAACAATCACATACTCAAATAATTAAATCGCTTGAGCTACAAACGCACGCATCATTCAATGACTCAAATGAGATGCAAAGAAAAGTAATCAAGAAATTACAAAGCGTTGGCTCTTTAATTACAAACGTAAGCAAGAATAATTAGTAGGAAAATTAAACCCCAACAGCTGTTCTAAGTTTTAATTTCCTTAATTTAAACATAGCAGAAATTACTTCATTCCCGTTCTGGAAAGAGGACTTATGAACAAGCATGGGGAGAAATATGAAATTGTAAGCAGTGGATCCTGTTAGCTAGGAAAGATTCGGAGAATTCTATTAAAAACCCTCATTGTTTCCAAAAGTGTGACAGAGAGCTGCTAAGTAATATCTTTCTGTAATAAAATAAACCAAGATTGCCATAAAATACAACGATTTATAATCCGGAGCATCTCTACAAGTAGGTCCATTTTACTATTTCTTTGTATACATTATTACAAGTGTTAAAGCGATTAAAACAACGCTGATTCAAAATGGTATAATTTTAGTGCAGAGGAGGTGAATATTAAGTTAAATCATTGTGAAAGTTAAAAGATTGAAAATATAATTCATAACAAACATTAATTAATGAATACATTTCCTTGCTTTTAAAACGAAATAACGAACTGTTGCAAGATTGTAGCTATCTGAGGTAGAATTTAATCACATAATTTTAAATACGGTAATGTACAATTGTAAGATGTTTTAAGTAAATTTAATGGCTTCGTCATAGTTATACATGCTCTAAATTTTATATTATTTAAAATAATTTTATGATATATTTCGTCCTTTATTGAATAAAAGAGAGAATCTGAAATTTTATGAATGCAATACTCTGTATCATTCGTCTCAGATTTTACGAAATTTTAATACAATATTCTTAAAATTAATTTTATAATTTTCATGTATATTAATTTATAAACTTGAATTGTAATTATATTTGAAAAAAATAGTTTTCTCATTGCGACATTGCTGTTAACCAGATTTATGAACGCAGATGAAATAGTGTTTGTACTTCATTTCCTTCTCTAATTTCTTTTTTAAATCTCCGGAATACAGCTTTTACTATGAACAAAATTGATTCTAAATTTTTATGATGCCTTAAATCATGGCGATTTGCTTTACTATAAATTACAACAAAAACGTATGTACGTGTATTGCTCTTTTCAAATGGAACAATTAAAACATTATTAAAATTCTGAACATCCAATTAGGAAAATTAGAATAAAACTTATAGAGCAATCTTGAAAGTACGAATTGTACTATCTTTAGCCTTTTCGGACACTTATGAAATTGCAAGAGCATGTGTCCTTTATATGCTGTATATTTTACTGTTAAAAAAGAAAATAAATACAGAAAAACTCAAAGTTTGATAATATTGCCTTTTAATTATTTTACTTCTTCGATTAGGGATAAATCCTTTGGTAAGAACTTCATCTCCTTGAAATACTTCTAAAGTTAAGAAAAAATGATGGCAAGACTTAATAAAATGCGTGATGTATTCCATGCGTTAATACACAACTTTCTTTATTCCAAAATGAAAAAAAAAAAAAAACTTTTTGAAATAACAAGATAAAATAAACGCATGCTGTTTTAAGCCTTTATTTAGTTTCATTCCTAAATATTATAAGAAATTAAATTCAATAGAAGATAAAATAACGAAAATAAAGCAAGTTTTTCTGAGGAATTCCAATTAGCTTCTTTATTAACTTTCTTTCTGATGACAGCAGATAGTGGGAATTGGAAAGAATTAGTTATAAAAAAATGTATTTTCTAGGGAGAATGTAAGAAAAAAAGGAGATATTTAATTTCTCGAACTAGAATGCACCTGTCAGATGCGTAGTTCGCTTCATCTGCATAATAATGATTCTCCGAGTTCTTATGTGCTTTATGAAAAAGAATATTGCGAATATTCTTCTCTTAGATTTCCTGGAAGAATATTTGGAAATACATTTTTGCATAATGCGCGAATATGTCATTTTCTTCGTTTGGCTTTAAAATTCTTAAGGCGGAAGAATGAATTATATTCTATTTAGCGCTCTTATTCTACTTTAAATAGAAAAGTATTAATAATTCCATTATTTCCAAAAGTCACTGTTATTCAATATAGTAAGTATTTAATTGTTTTATTTTATGAGAATAGTTTTGAATAAAATATCATTGAAAAAACGATTTGATTTTAAACGTTTTATAAAAGAAGTAATGCGGTGCATACCATTAATTTTTTTTACACAAAAATGTAATAAAGTATGCAAATTGTCCTTTCATATATTTCACGCATTGCTTTATTTCTATCTGTAATTTAAAGAAGTTAATACAATTTAAATGTTTTACCTGTTTTTGTTTAAAATTTTAAAATCAATCCATAAGTGCCACTGTTATAGAATCCAGATATGCAAAAAAAAAGTAGCAGTATAAAATTTGAAGAACAATACTGTAAGATATCGTTTATAATACTATAAAAATGGTGTTGCAGTTTCTAATCAAAGTCAGCGGCTTTAAGCCTAACAGCGCCAACAAGGGCCAAGAGTACGTCTTAGCTACTCACGCATCACATTTGCTTGCACATCCCCCTTTTTACAAGGGGCCACAGTCACGCTCCTTACAGATAGAACAGACGAAGAACAACCATGCCAGAACCGGGACTTGATCGCTGGCCACCCAGATCACGAAGAAGATGCGCTACACCTATGACAGGAAGCCACATAGGCCTGGCATCTTAAAATACAATAATCTGCATTATAGATCCGAATTTTTTGTGGTGTAATTTTGGCGGTGTTGTAAAACACAGCCTTCAATATTTTTTCCCAAAATAATAAAAATTAAACTAAAAGTAGAGAAAAAGTTGTATTTTATCATCAACATCTTTCACTTTTGTCTTTATTTTAATATTTTTTTTTCTTGTTATCTCATTTGTAATTTACCTTTAGTGTCAATAATGTAATGAATGAATAAAATGAAATGCAAATTAAAAGTACAGAAAAAGTTGCATTTCTCCCTCGGAATCTTTTTTTTATTTATTTTAATATTTTTTTCTCGTTACACCATTTGTAATTTACCATCAGTTTCGAACCCGATAGTTTATTATTAAAGTTTATATAATCAAAATATTTTGAAAATAAACCGTACTAGAAATTTCAATAGATAAAAATCCATTCGTCACCCATAGCTAAGTTCACTTAATTCTTTAAATCAAATTATTTTATGCTTATAATTTTGAATTTAAAAAGTAATTTGAAGTCAAAAAAGGAATGATTTTGGATCCACACTGAGATTTACCATTAAAATAAATTATGAATTGCGGTCTAAAGTAATTCCTTTTAAGTTTGTAGGACACTAAAAATGATAAATTAATTATTGTTAATTATAAAAAATAAATGTTGGAAAGTTATTTTCTGAGAATGCTTAAAGTGGAAGACGTATTTGAAATCTATCTTAATATGCTAAAGATAAAACTTTTAAAGCCTGTTTCAGTCATATCTATCAAATTTGATTTTGATTTTTCTGTAAGCAGGACTTTTTTTATTCCAATATATATTTTAGTAAATTATTTTAATCGAGAATTGTATTGCCACACAAATTTTGTAGAAATATTATTATAAAATTTAAAAAATCGTAGATGTTTTCAATTTCAAAGAAATAATCAGTGAAAAAGTGTGTTCAGTAATTTGTACTTGCTCTTAAAATAATTCTAGCAGTTTAAAATATAAGATATTGTAAAAGTTAATCTTTATAAAATTCTGTACTTATTTGATAATTTTCTATCTATTCTATATGTAGGTGATAAATATTCTTTATATTATGTCAATCCTCATTTTATACATTATTTGTAGAAAAAGCACTTCCTTTGTATTTCACTTAAAAATAAACGAGTAATATATATATAAAAATTGAGTCAATTTTTACTTAGGTCAATATTTTTTTTTTATTTTAGTTACTTTTTATTAAGTAATTACAACAATATAAATATGTATATACATATGACACAGTTACAATATTACGTGACAAAACAGAGCTTGACAACCATTTGGCGACATGGCGACTTTGGTGACCAAACAGAAATTACTAGAGAAATTTAATTCATTAATTGATATTTGAAAAAAAAACTGTATTAACATCAAGTGACATCCACTACAAGTTTTAAAAAATGTATTTGAATTTGAGTGGATGAATAAAAAGTATTTTATTAACGACTGAAAATTTGAAAAAGAGCTATATAGAGAGAGTGTAAGCTAATAGTAGGAATTGAAAAAAAAAAAAGGAGATGCTTTGTGAATATTTAACGTATAAACAATACCATTCATATATACTCAAAATATGTACCCTACAAAAATTGAAACTTTTAAAATTACTCTTCACTTTCCGGTGAAATACTATATTTTTTTATGTACCAAATATCAGATCATTGCCAAATTGAAAGTATATGCGTGATTAGGATATTGTTTACGTTGATTGGTGACTCAATAATTATTTTTCAACGAACACTTTAGAATTTGATTTGTTTTAGTCCCTTTCTTGTGTATTTAGTACAGTGAAAAAAATTTCCAGAAATCAAGAAAGAGAAAAATCAAGATTAGCCATCAAAATAAAATAAAAAAAATCTAGATTCCAGAAAATATATCGTTTTAAAAATTTAAATCAGAAAAACCCAAAAGATAGTTACAATTTATTCCTTTTTAAATTCCGTAAACATAAACACACCAATTTCTGGAAAAAAAATTTAATTGAGATGTGACACTGTAGGTATAGACAAAAAAAAATTTCTTTAAAAAAATTGTTAAAATGCATCAAAATATTTCATTTAAATTAAATTAGTAACATGCAAAATATAATTTTTAAAACTTTGAAAAGGTGTAAAATTTACTTTTTTGTGAAACTATATTCGGCAATTATCGTGGGAGAACGCCACAATTCAGCGCAATTTTCAATTAATTAAAATTTCAAAAAACTCACCCCAAGTGCACATTTTTGAAGTATTAAGTAGGCATGTGCCAAATTTAGTAGCTGTATGTCAAACTGCCTGGCTTATAGAAAACCAATACACATACATTGGTGTGCAAAACTTAAGCAATGGGTGCTTTTTTGTCATAATTACACGAGAAATTATCTGAGAGACATGGAATTCAGAAATGGGAGACAATATTTTGTACATAAATAAGGACGAAAGCATAGTTGCGCAAAAATAGATGCAATGCATATAGTACGGAATCAAACAAAAAAAAAAAACATTGAACTCCTGGTATCGCTACACATGATTGTCTGCCCAAGAGGAAGAACAGTACGCAAATGTTCCTTAGTATGAGATTTGCTTTCCCCTTACTGCAATGGTTGCTTCGCACCGTCTCTCCACACTCAGTACTAGATTGTCCAGCAGTTCTTGAGATAAGAGTGTCCATTCCTCAATCAGCGACATCTCTTTCATTCCTCAATCAGCGACATCTCTTTCAATTGTTGAGTGTTCCCAGGAGGAGATAATCTTGCCGCAAGGAGTTTCCCCAAAGCATTTCACACATATTCTATGGAATTTAAATCAGGAGAGAATGCTGGCCAATCCATTCGAGCGATATTTTCACTTTCCAGTAGGTGCTGAACATCAGGAATCTGGTTGGCTGTGCATTATCATCCATAAATAAGAAGTCTGGTGCAATAGTACATCGGGACCGACACATTGGGGAAGGATCACCTCCTTAAAATGACGATTTTCGGTTAAAGAACCTCTGTCAAAAACATGAAGCTCAGTCCGTCCATTCAACATAATGCCTCTCCGACGACAACTCCAGGACTACCGTAGCGGTCTCTTTCCGTGATGTTACTGGGATGAAACTGAGTCCCGACTTCTCTCTAAATCAATTGGCTTTGAGAATCACTTGTGGCACTGAAGCGACTCTCATCCGTAAAGAGGACAAGACTCCATTGATGAGATGTCTAGTTTCTAGGCTCCTTACACCACATTAAACGTTGCCACCGATTTCTATTTGTCATAGGGATTCAACGTTCAGGATGTTGGGCGAAGATGCCACCTTTTTGATGGCGTCTGGCCAAAGTAAATCCCGACACTTTTCGCCCTGTTGCTGTACACAGTTGCTGAGGAATGACTCTTGCTGACTGGTATCAGGCTCTTTTCGCCTGCAAGACGATGGTCATTCCATTACAGTTGTTTTCTCAGGGCGGTCACCACCAACCATTCAAACAACTGCACCTATGGTTTGGAAGGCATCCAAGCATGCGAAACGGCATCTGTTGATTCCGAACTCTTTAGCTACACTGGTCAAACTGCGCCCCTTCTCCAGGTTTCTGATAATTCTTTCACGTGCGAAGTCGCCCAGTGATTTCTTCAAGTCATATTTCACGAAAGAACTCACTTGCACTGGCAGTGAATGTCTTTCATTGCGCCTCCGTCCTTCCTTTATTTGTAGTCTTGAGCTGCGCGCTCCGACTGTACGCGTTTTGAATACACTCACGTCGCTTATGATGTTTTGTTCCTGACATTTGCATACACATCACCTTTCTACTGAACTGCAAGTTCATTCTACTGATCGCAATAACCCTTTTTCTGTAATTTCATGGCTACCTGCATGAAATTTACATTGTTGCTTTAGTTTGGCACACCAGTTTATTTATTTTTATTATTGCTATAGATGAAATTTATTCAAATCTGTATTTTTATAAAAAAAAAAAAAAAAAAAAAAATTTAATGAAGAGGAACTAAAAATACTCTTATTAAAATTTATTTTCTTTCCTACAATGATTGATAATTTATTAAATAAAGAAATAACTCGTGATTTAATTAAACGAATATAAAGTCGAATAACTTTCCGAAAAACATCATTAGTGCTTCTTTTTTGGTATGGTTGCATTCGTTTCCAGGAAAGCGCTTTAGAGTAGTGTATTATTATTTACTTCCCTTGAATTTGAGCTTTTTAAAATATTTTTAGTTCTTTTAAGAAGATTTATTTTTTCAGTTATCATTATTCTCCTTTTGATATATATATTAAAAGAAGTGCAGTTAAATTTTTTGTCAATAAAACTGAAAAAAATTTATTTTTGTGATTTTAATATAATGATTTGCATACATTAACTCAATAAAAAATATCCGAAATAATAACATTGTGGATAAGTAAATAGTTCAATTAAATAGGCTTTCCAAAAACTTTGCAACAAAGTAAAAATGAGAATAAAACTTTTTTATGATAATAACGTTTATTTTAATTTTTTTTTTTTAATTTTCGGAAATATTTCTGTTTATATGCATATTTATGTTAACCTCAATTTAAATGAAAAAAATACTTTTATTTTAATTATGGCCATAAGAACAATACAAACCTAAATTATCTATTTTTTTTCGGTAAGCAAATAAACTAAAGAAATAAAGCAATGGAGTAGAAAACAGAATTTTTGATGAAAAATTGTAAGTTTTTAAATGCATTATCTACTGTATAGTGTAGCGCAAATAGTTTCTTTCAAAAATGTTTATTCTCAGAGGATATTTAAATAAATCTTGAATAATTGCAAAACGTATATATTCTTTTTGAAAGTTTATTCAATGAAACGTTTATTGAGCAATTTTAATTTAATGTAAAGGTGTGCAAAAGAATAGACTATTCTAATTTTGAAATATAGTAACTTTAGGCGAATTTTTGTAGTAATGAATTCTTTTTTCAAAGAAAAAGAACTATTTCTTTTTTTTATTTCTTTTAACAATAAATGCTGAAATCTCATTTTGTAAATTTTCTTTACTTTAAATGAAGTCTAATCAAGAACGTTTTCTTGAAATGATATACAAACACGAGCTTAAAGAAAATTATATAATAGTTCTACACGTTAACGTCAAACATGAGAGGTGAATTTAAAACAAACATCTAATTTAAGCAGATATCAACGTAACATCATTAAAATAGTTGTTCTGGTCTCATAAAGTGAGTGGGAACAACACATTTGTTGGGTTGATATCGAAACGTTTCTATCAAAATTATTCATTTCACTAATTTCATTCAAATTTGAGGAAAGTGTCGTAGCACTTTTAGTGAAGAAATTAGAGATTCCTATGTTTTAGCTATTTGGTGCTTAACGATTAAAAAATAGACGATGTCTTTTAAGAGCAATGGGTATGTTCTCATTGAAATTATTCACTACATGAAAATGATTTAAAATTTAAGAATCCATTGAAGCATGCTATATTACAGGGATGGGAGGATGTATACAATGTCTGTCAAACTAGTATCGATCTTCTAAAAAAAAAGTTAATTCTTAAAGCTATTGTTTCTGCCGAAATTATTATTATTTTTTAATTTTAGAAAGCATTACAATAGGCGACGAATATAAGCTTTTTAAAGCAAGTAGATTGTTGGGTTAGCATCGAAATATATCAGAAATTTCATCTTAATTTTAAAAAAATACAATAACGATTTGATATTATAAAATAGAGCTTGAGAGTTTGATTATACTCTAGTAACACACAAATATTCTGCAATATTGTATGCCATTGGACAGTATTTTATTATTTTGTTTCATTAGAAAGAAAATATTAGAGCATTTCTTACTAAATTTAAAACAATTTTATTCTTGTAAATTTATAAAAAAAAATTAATGTTGCCTACTTATAAAATGCAGAAATTCCAATCAGCAAACACATTTTTTTCTACACCTGCATCCGAATTATAGTTAGAATATAGGTATTTGGTATATATACTGTGTATTTTTAAGTGAAAAGGAGATCAAAATTTAAATTTAACGATTTTCTAAAGTTAGAATAAACAATTAATTTCATGTAACCATGATTTTTAAATTAGCGTTTCCATGTAATAAATAATATTGCTCCGTCAATAGAAAAAAAAACTTTAATTGTCTCAAATATTATACTCTGGATTAATATCATTATTTTTAAGAATTTTAATTTTTGGAATTAATATAATTATTTATTAGGCAGTAAGACACTTTCTTTCCTCCATATTTATTTATTTAAATATTTTTACATAAATGTTCTTAGCTTAAAAGTATTGACGACTGAAGCAGCCATATTTTACACACACGGCACTCTTTTATTTTATTTATGCATTTCAAACATCCCCATGCTGAGTCGGAAGTCCTTGAACTTAAGGCAGGTGCATTTTACCGATATCAATGGTAACACTCGAAATAAAAAGCTTATTTCCTTTACAATGACACAGCCAATACACTTCAAAAATTTCTCTACATTATGTTACTACCAGTTCACTGGATCTTCTTTAAAGTGGATACATATTCGAGCGTTTTACAAAATGAATAAAAAGTATATATTGATTGCATTGGAAAAGACTTGTGTTGAAATATTTCCAATGGTTCTAATGTTGAATAATCAGGTAAAAACTTCATGCTTCTCTGTAATAAAATAGAAAGAAAAAAAAAAGCTTTCACCAAAGTGTTCACATTTTTTCTATGAATACTGAAATTTTATTGCTTTGTGAAACTTCGAAACAGAAATGGTTATGATGAAGGATTGCAATTAGCATTTGCTTTCTGAAAAAAATAATAATTTGACTTTTATCGTTTTCCTTCTAAATTTTCATTAATTTTAAAGTTTAACGTTTTTGATTAACAAAATGGGAAAATTGTCAAAATTTTAATTTATTCACACAATTTGGTTTTAGAAATTCGTATCTTCAACTTAATTGCATTTTCCTATCTCAGATAAAGTAAGTTTAAATATTTAAGGCAATTTGTATGATTTACGCAATAGGGAAATAATATAATGTACTTGATGAAATTAAAAACCAGCTTCAATAAATTAAAGAAATTTCGTTGTTTTCTTTCTATTCTTTTTTTCAAATAATCATTAATTTTACATTCTAGGCGCAACTTGTATCAAATTCCTTCCTTAAATAAAATAAACTTTACATTTTAAAATCATTTGCAGACATTCAAATTCAATTTTATAGAATTAATTTTATCCAAAATTTTGACTTTGAAAATCTGGGTCTCGTAATATGTACAGCAAATGAAAACTAAAATTTTTATACTGGAAATCATCTTGGAGATTATTTCAGTACCTAGTTAATAATAATAAAAATAAATAAGTAAATTAAATAAGTTGAACAATAAAAGTGTAATGTAGCAATTTACATAAATAATATAAAAAATATTAATTTCAACAAACCAGTAAATAATTTTATTAAATAAATAGTATATATCTCTTAACACAATAGTTTTGCAATGGAACTTGAAAATTAGTTGGACACATTACATATAGCAATGATTATTTTTTTAATTATTATTATTATTATGAATCAGAAATTTTTATCGAATTCTTAATGGAATGAAAATGTATGAGTAAATTAAGTTTGTGAAAGAAATATCCGATGGAAAACCAAAGTTATTCAAAAGTGTAAACTATTTCTAAAATTTTAAGTCAAAATTTCAATATTAATTAAATCATGTTCTATTTCTAAGTGATATGTTAATATTTTATTTTAAAAAAAAATTAAGGATGTATAGAAAAAAAATAATTATTCAAATTAGCCAAGTTATATAGTATAAGCAAGTATAAGATACCCTATATTGAATTTAAATATTCATGAAGTATATAAAAATCATCTTTCAATTATTAATTTTAATTCATATGTCCACGCTTTATTTTTTTAACTAGAGGCATTTCGTCAAAATTAATTAACTTATTTTTTAAATTTCATTTGCATTATTGAATCAATTAGTTATTAGATTAATTTTAAAACAAAATTTGTTGTTAATCTTAGATTAATTTAGATGGATATTTTAATTTAAGTACATGAACTTACACGAGATGATCTAATTTAGTTAAAAATAAGAAAGTGGATATTAAATCATGACAATTAAATGAATTTTTCTCTTATAATTAGAGAGTTCGTATTCTGTAACAAACAATAACTTAATCGGAAGTCCGAGATGATAATTTATATAGAACCATTAACTAGATAACAGTGATTGTAGGAACTGCTTCTTTTTATATTTGTGATTTCTTTTGAGGATGCATATATATATGTTACTTTTTAGAGGCATATGTAGATTATATAGTTGATATATTATCATGTCTTTTCAAAAGAGTATCCTGATACATAGTTATATAGGTTAAATTATGAATGGAGTGATTCTTGCATTTTTCAGTCTTGTAGTAACGGTAGAGATTTAAAAATCCCAGACAAAAGCTTATACTGAAAGTCACAAAAATAATAAAAAGCGTTGCTCTCTAGGGAAATGTAGCGTTGATATTTATCTCTACGGACTGAAGATATTTTTCCATCACAGTATAGTTTAACCCAAACAAGTTTCAATGTATCGAGCTTAAGTAATTCGTACAAGATATTTCGCTCTGGAATTCCTGTTATATGTCTATATTTTAATGCATGTCTGGATTTTGAAATGCGTTTTAAATTACACTCGGCATTTGCACTAATTTATCTTCAGATTATTACTACAAAAAGACAATTCCATATTGTGAGCTGTAGTACTTCGTGCCCGTGATAAGAAATGAAACCTCAATCTTATTTCACGCTCTTCATTATTATTACATATGGATTTAATTTCAGCTGCTCAATTACTCGCACAAACCTATTTATTTAGGGTTGTGTTTTTTTTTCTATTGGGCAAACATTTGGCATTTTGTAAATGAATTTCTATTATTAGGTTATTATAATTCATAAAGCAGGAACTTATTTAATTCAAACGAGCTCATAAACTTCTTTCAGACATACATATGTAAGAAATAATTATATTCTTTGTAAGCCGATTTGTAAAAATAAAGAAAACTGACATCGGTTGTATCTCCACTGAGAGTATTAATGGGAGATGGAACTGCTGTCGATGTTTTGCGACTTGGGTGAGTGAATATCTTTAAAATTAATTATATTCTTTGTAAGTCGATTTGTAATAATACAGAAAACTTAAAACTGACATCGGTTGTATCTCTACTGAGAGTAGAAATGGGAGATGGAGCTGCTGTCGATGTTTCGCGACTTGAGTGAGTGAATTTCTTTATTCACTCATCAGTGATCAGTTTTTGCCTGTTTTAATATTAATGTATAATATGACACTTACATTAAAATCAATTAGTAAATTATACTCTATGTATAAAAGCTTCTTTTTAATTTGAAAAATTTCAGGAATTGTACTGTTCTTCTTTTTCATGGCGAAATGGGTAATTATCATTATATATCAAAGGTAAATAACATATTTTTTACAGACGCTGATTCTTTTACCCTATCATGATTAAATTATATTCATTACTTTCTTTTAAATGAAGTAAAAAACAGAAAACATTTAAATTGTCAAAACTTGAAGTTTTGATATATAAAACTTCCTTGTATCAGAAAAAAAATCCATGTTTGCGAATTATGCAAATGCAATGTTGAATTAAAACGATAACTTAAACACGAAACCAGTTAGAGGAATAAAATTCGGAATATGACTAACATGAATATTTAAATATTGTCAAAGTTTGGTCGAAAGAAAAAAAAATAACACTGTCTTTCTGTCAGTACATCTAATTATTGACATTTAAATAAATCAATACATCTAATTATTGACATTTAAATAAATCAGTACATCTAATTATTGACATTAATAAAATCTAAATTATTGACATTTGGCAAATGGTTTACTCACTAACTTACAAAACTGTGACAATTATTACATAAAATTTGTCTACAGGCTTGCTGAGGCTGCTCTAGATGAGAGTAAAAAGTTAAATAGATGGATTTTAGCATACGATATCTGCATCAATCAACACAGCAAATCTTACAAGAGAGTCTAATTTTATACTAAACGTTTTAATGGTTTAGTTTAGTTATATTAACGTCCCGTTTGAAGCAACACTTGGGCTATTTTGGGACGGACCTCGTAATTTTGAACCGCGGTCAGATGACGAGGACGACACCTGAGCTGGCACCCTCTTTCCACACCATACCAGCGGGAGGACGTTTGGTCAGGATGGATTTAACATGCAACAGACCCCGCTCTCACGACGGTTCTTCGGTGGAATCGGGTCTCGAACCTGAAACCCTCCGGTTCCGAAGCCGAGACCTTACCACCAGACCACCGCGGCCCAAACGTTTTAATGGATCGTCTAGATTAACGCATTAACATAACACCATCGTTTTTATAGTTCAAGAGGCTCTTATCTAGTTTGATGAGATGGCGATGGAATTTATTCGGGAAAAATTTAGAACTACAGTCGATTGCAAAGGAACAAACAAGTGGCAAAGATAGGATTATATATAAAATTTATAACAATGATATCAAGAATAATTTTTTTGCAATATATACGCGTCCGGGGTATATAAATATGAAACTCAAATATTGAGTGTCCTGCATAAATGAATCATTATATGTAGTCATAAAGTCAATATTGTAATATTTTACGTTATAAAAATTTACTTTACATTTTGTTTAAGTTTATAAAGCTGATAGAGAGTTAAAACTCGAGAAAAAAATAATGAAATATCAAAGAAAACCTTTTACCGAAAATTGTTTTTAGGCAGTAATAAATTAATTCTAGAAGACATTTTCAAACGTCAAGCAAAATTTAATTGTAAAATTAAAGCACTGATCTATTTTAAATATGAATGCAACTAAGACGTAACTAAATTCTAAAACTTTTTCAAGGTTTTGAATGCTATGATGTAATTTTCTAGTATTTCCATCCTAACTTGTTTATAAATTAACTTCCTATCGTATCAGTTTCCTGGAACCAGCAGTTTATTTTACACTTACCTTATAATTCTAAAATAATACTTTAGTATTTCAATGCAGTTCCTGGAATTATAGCAGTTTTCTTCCCTCTAACTTTCATACGAGAGAAGAGAGAAAAAAATTTCAGATCAGTAAAAAATTTTATCCAATGAGCTTCAGTTCCAGAAACATTCCCAAAGCATCCACACACACATGTGTACTTAAAAAAAAGAAAGAATAAACAACTTTCTAAGTCTTCCTCAAAGTCAAAGAAATATCTTATAAATATTTGCTGTTACAGAAAAACCATCTTAGGAAATAAAAAAGCGTTTTCATAGTAAAAAGAAATGGATGTCTCTGAATATTTTATTCTTTAGAATAATTCAAGAATTGGTGATTGCATAAATCCCAGACAGAAGATGCACTTTAATTCCTTCGATTTTTCTGTGAACCCAATGAGGAAACTTGGAATAGTGAGATACCCGCTTGGTTTTTCTTCGCAGATGAAAGCTTGGTTTCCTTATTTTCCTCTCATTATTTATTTAATTTTTGATATAGATTTAAATAAACAATAGCAACATCAAATAAGATGGTCAAAATCATATGTCAAAATTATCAAATGATATATCAGAGAATGATATAATTTGTAAGTCAGTATTGAGTAAGTAAAATTTTTAAGGCTTTAGAAACGGTTTTTTTTTTTTTAACTTTTTCTCAAATTTTGGTCAACGATTTATATTTTGAAATATTCTTAATCAAAATAATAGAATTGTTTAAGTACAAATCGCCGTGAAAACGGACAAAATGTCGATAAATTTTCCTCTAAATGCAAAATTTACAAAAAGGGGGAAAAAAGAAAAAAGAAAGAAAAAAAAAGAAATCAACATTTTAAAAGAAACAAAAACTTATTTTTTATGATACTTTCACGATTTGTGATTGAAGCTTAGAGGAAATACAAACTATCAACGGAGTCCACTTTAAAGATATGCATTTGCATTTATTCTTAGATGACTGTAAACTTCACACAAAGAGAGTTTCTGTATAATAATAATTTTATATTACATTTATAAAACACTAATTCAATCTGGAAAACTTTTGGGAATTTTCAAATGTTACATTGTAGACCCTGTTATATGTCCTAAAGTATTAAAAAATGAAAACACTTTACTTTTTATTAAATTAATTTTCCGATTTCATTGTGTCTTTTTTTTCACTTACTGAGATAATCAAAAAAGCTTGGGGAAACAAAAATTGTTAGCATTTTTTAAAACCAATGTTTTGAGATTTAAAATTCGCATTTACATCCAATCAAAAAGAATATTAAATTTTGGTGGAAATTAAATTTGTTTCTACTTGAATGTTAAATTCCTTTTAAAAATTAAAAAGTTTTTCAATTTTTTTACTATTATTATTATTTTCTGATTATTATTAGAAATATTTAGAAAAATATGCATGCATCTTCTAAAACAATGTTTGTCATAAAAATGTCCGCCCTTAGTTATAAGACAGATTATGGAAAACAAATATTTTCGCATTTTTTTTTCTTTGTAGTTTGAACATTTAAAAAACTTCACAAAAATAGAGAAAATAAAGAACATCGGAAATAATAATCTCATAAAAAATTATCATCGCATAAATTTTTCAATAACTTGTTCTATTTCCAGTAACATTGACGTATAATTTTTTTATTTCTATTAAAGTCCCCATAATTTATATCCGCTTATTTAAACTCATTTTGATATATCAATATCATCGCATCTGTAAAATCAATTTCTCCTTCACTGAATTTAATCATTATGTTTTGATTGTAATATTTACCCTCGTGATATCCCTTATAAACCTTCATGATTGATGCCTTATCTGAAATGAAAACAATGGTTAGAAAAATGGTTATTTGAAATAAAGATTCAATGCTGGTTGGAACAAGGGGATGATATTTTATTCTTTTATTATTTTCCATTTAATGGAAGCCGGATTATCGATAAAAGTTTCAGATGGAAATCCCCCCAATCACTTGAGCCAAATGACCATAATCAAGAGAGATGAGGTTCCAGTGGGTAATTTTGGGCTTGTGAAAGATCCAGGTATCTAACAAGTCAGAACATTGTGATTTAATTTATTGGTCCCCAATAATGATTTCTGAAAATAATGATTGGTCTTTTACACTTCGTAGAGGATTTTCCAATGATTTAAAGCAATTAAGACGTCTAATCTAATTTAATTGTCTGTACTTAGATTGCAAGAGTTTTTCTAATTTGTCATGAATGAATTTATGGGGATGATTCATGGGGAATGGAAGATTGTACATGATGAGACTAGAAAAATTTGCTGATTTTCTGAAGAAATTTTCATACCTTTTTATTGGTTTTATGTTAATTAATTTGCAATGTAAAGTAAGTGAAGAAAAATATAAAATTTCAAAATATGTGAGAACATTTTCTTTTCTTTTTTGAAAATATCGTGGCATGTTCTGGGAGGAAAGAGTTTGTATTATATTTTGAATTAAGATGAATTATTGTCAAAAAGAATTTCATTATTATTAAATAAAGTACTGCCGATTTCCTAACTGAAACTTGCTTGATACGAATTAGGAGAGGGAATGTCAAGCAGGGCAAGATGAATAAAGACTTTAGTTTATATTCTTATAATATAAACATTATCGTCATATGGACTCTGCTAAACACTAAAACCTCGCACAGCGATATCACTAACTTTATATGTCCTAATTATATTAACAGCGTACCAAATGACAAATTTCAAGTGAATATAACAGGCAATTAGAGTTATAAATATACCGCCAGTCGGTTTGTATTTAAATATATACTTTTATACTTTAGTTGTAATAACAACAGTAAACGTTGTTTATCTGTAACTGATCATGATGCTAATATGCAGCGACGTAATGTTTTTATAATATCAAATATGAAATGTATATGGGCAAAATGTTGGCATAAATATGATACAAATTTTTTTCACAGTTCAGTAACTTTTAAATATCAGGATGATAAATGATATATTTTGTAGTACGTACAGCAAAGGATTGTAACGATCCCTTCCGACACTCCTTATCCTTCAATCCTGTATAGTTCTTATCGTTATGAGTTTATTGTGAAATCTACAAATTAACAAACAAGTCTTCGGATGTTTTTCGTAATTAGTTGTACAGAAGATAGTACTATATTTTATTCACATTCTGAAATTACTGGGAATGTACTAGCAAGTACTATATTTTATTCATATTATTTACAATAGAATGTATGCCCTTTTCTTTTAAAAATTAGTGAGTTTTTAGAGGTTGTATCTTTCATCGGAAAATAGTTTTATGTGCACCAACAAATACACGGTATGAATTTCTTCTGTGGTAACTTTTCACTGATAAAAATAAATACTATTTTTTGTGAACTATATTTTTTATAAATCATATTATTCTTAATTTTTCAAATTCATTTTATAATCTTATTTTTTTCTTTATTTCATCCAAAATGTAATGTAAAATTTATGTAAAAGAGATAAAGTGTTTAATTAATATAAACTAAAAAGTCACCTGACACAAAAAATATTCTGACGATTATGATTTTTAAGATTATAAAGAAAATGAAAGAAAACTAATTTACAAGTAAAATTATCAAATTCATAATAAAAAAGAAACACCATTCCAAATTCGGTATTAAAATATATCATTCCACAGATGTAATACTGAATATTGATTTTAAATTTTATTTTTCAACGGGTTTCTTTCACTTTTTTATGGCTTTGCTGAAATACTAATTAATATTTTATAGGTGAATTATAATTTCTTTATTTTTTTATTATTATAACTACTATATTTTACACTTATAGGATTAAAAAATGAATCAAATATCACAAACATTACCAACATTATTTTTTAAAAGAAAATATGTAATTTCTAAAAATACAATTCTTTGATTTCATAATCATCTATAAAAATGTCATTAAAATGTTCAGAAAAAATATTAATTATTGATTATAACTGCCATATTTTACAACACGTATAGGATTCATAAATGAATCAAATATCACAAATAATACCAACATAATCTCTTAAAAGATATGTAATTTTTAAAAATAAAATTCTTTGATTTCATAATCATTTATAAAATTGTAATATCTTCAGAAAAATATCACGACACAACACCTTTATATGATTTATAGCAATGTCTGGTAAAATAAAATAAAAACTGTTGCTCTCAAAGTTAGAAACATCTCACAAAGACGAAAGACGAATTATTTTTTTCTCACTCTCTTAAACGCAACATTTCCTCTTCTCATGTACCATAACCACATTTTTCTACACGCTATTTCTCCCTGTCCCTATTTACTTCTAGTTACAAAAGAAGCCAACAGATAGTGATATCATGAGTGAAATACAATGGCAACGAGCCCATTTTCTTTCCGTTGCTTTTTTGTTAATGCAAGCCATGAGTATCGTTCCGATCCTCCGGATGGATATTCAGGAAATAAATGCTGGCAACCTTCTATCGAAGGCACGTGATTTTCAGTCTAGGAGTCAAGAAATCCCAGGAGATTTCCTGATAACAGTCTCCCGATCACATTCAGTTTATAAGTTGAGACACATTTCACCACTTTTGATGCAAGGTAACTTTTATTATAATAAATATATTATGTGCAAACATAACGGATGAAATTTTGCAATATTTCTTTAAATATTTATTATGAAATTAGAAGTAATATCTTTATTTTGAAAAACATGTAAAAGAGCTTGAGATGCAAAATAAAAGTAATATAAAGATTTTTTTTCCAATTCCTCACTTTTAATAGTGCACTAAAAAAAATTTTTTGTTATTTCAAATGTTGTTTTTTTTAATTTAGAATTGATTCATATAAATATTAAGAAATTTTGAAATCAATTTTTCGTTGAATTCATTGCCAGGTAGAAGCAATCTTTTGAAATCCAAATTTAATTAAATTAAGCATTGAACATATAAATAAAATTTCAGCACATTATATTATAAATATATTTTGGAGTATACATTATATAATTTACATGTTTATAAACATATAATAACTGATGATAATTTTTTATCAAATGCAAAGTTATCAAATTTTTTATCAAATGCACGCTCCAAAATATATAATTTGTATTACTTCAAATTTAATTTTTCTGATTTTTTCTTTTTAAATTTAGATTTTATTTATATAACTATTATGAAATCTTGAAACAATAGTTTTCCCAGTTCATTGCCAGTTGGAAACTGTATTTTAGAAACAAAATTTATTTATATTAAGCACTGAACTTATAACTGAATTTTCAATATATTAATAAAGTCTATTGTTGAATGTCAACTGTGATGCATATTATAAATTTCCACATTCAAAACATAAAATAATTTAGACTAAATTAATCTATATATTAAATTAATACACGAATCTGCGTCTGCAGAATAAGTTAAATTTAGTAAAGAATAAATAATCATTAATAACATATAACTGAGGTGGAAAACAAAAGTGTAAGATCTTAATTCCTAGATTTCAGTGAGAATTTATTAAGAAGCGTGTATATTTGTACAAAAGATAAATAAAGAAAAAAATATTACTTGACTGACAGAAAAAAATGCTTTACTTCATTTTAGAATTAACGATCAAGAAAATAATGATGTCCATAACTTTTGCATATAAAGACTCAAAATTTGAAATTTTCCATTAATAACAAACATCATGGAAAAATATCCATTCAAGGATTTTTTTTAAACGTGTATGCAATTTTAATAACATTTAAAAAAGAATAGTAAAGGAATTTAATAGCAAATTCTTCTTTAATATTATATGGCTGAGACAAATGCGGTAATAACATAGGTTATTTCATTTCAAATTAAATTGGATTATTTTTCAATGATTTTTTTTATTTCTTATTTTTTTATGAATCTATTATAATTCACAATCATCTCTATCATCAAATTTTAATTTTGTAAACAATTAAATTTATATTATGGTTATTCTTAAAGAAAACTGAATTAAGTTTCATAAGATTTTGGAACATTCAATGAGGAAATGTAATTAAAAACTACACAAATTAATGATTGAGAAATTTTGCAAATATATGAAAAAGTCTATCTTTCCAAAAGTAAATTTCATGGATTAGTAGCAGGATTAAGAACAATTTATAATTTCAAAGTTAACAATGAATTTTAAGGACTGATAAAGTGAATTGTCAAACCAATAATGATCATTTAAATTTGCAATGATAATAACAAAAGTTGATTTTTAAAATACAGAATTACCACAAAAGAAAGCATTTTAAATTTTTGCATTCCGTTTCATTTGATAATATCGGGGTTTTTTTTATACAAATTAGCATGTTTTTTTTCTTATTATAAAAAAAAAATTATAATTATAATATGCAAAATTCATCATCTGAGATGCAAAGAAAAAAAATGCTTAACGTGATGTAGTTAGTATTATTGACTTTGAAAGCAGAAGTATTCAAACAATTGTCATGAGTCGCTGCAAATAATAGAAAGAAATGTATTATTGGAAATATAATCAAAACAAATTTTTCAATATAATTTTAGGCCGTAGATTTTTTATTCATATTAAGAACGTTTGCAAGTACTACGAATGTGGATTTAAAACATTTCTGCACATATTTTATATACAAACTCAAAGTGGGTAGCATTTCTTTATGCATCTCTATCTACGTTTGAAAGTATAAAACTCTCTTCCTCTTCAAATTTGAATACATTCAATATTTTATTGCTTCAAAATCTGAAAAATATTCAACGCTTCATGCCAATAATGAGAACTCACAAAGCTTGAGAATACTTTTTATTCACCCAACAAATCTCAAAAGCAGAGATTGGAAAGAATTCTCTGAAATCTTCTCAATCAAGAGGTTTCAAAACCATATGTCTCTTTATGCACGTCTAGGCAACACATTACAATAAACGTCAAGCAATAAATGGGGCCAGTTTATATGCAAACCTCTGCATTCAACTGGAACCCACAATCTTATAATAAATTTGTTTTGGCTAGAAATGAAGGATTTTTTGTTAAACCTAGTGCAACATTTCTTTCCTCATTATAGAGAAGACGATAATTGTCTACCCATCACTGTATTAATAGGACAATTGTCTCCTAATTAAGTTGGAATAAATTATGAAGAAGAAAAGTTTGTCATAGAAAGGTGAATTTTAGATAGGATGCCTTCGCTTCTAATTAACTACGATTTATCGAATAAAACATATCCTAAATTTTCTTTCGCTATTTTTAGAAAATGTGGTTGCAGAATTACCACGACAATTATTGCTATCAAGTAATCATTAGGAGAAAATAAGTAAACCATTTCGATTCATGTATAATATAAGTAAAATTACAGATCCCTTTGAAAAATGTATCTTATTTGCGTGCAGGAATTGAATTATTCAGTTCCTGCACGCAAATAAGATACATTTTTCAAATGGATCTGTAATTTTACTTATATAAATCGAGAGTTCCAATCAAAATTTCTTAGAATGTTTCTCAAATACTTCATAAATATTGAATGTTTTACCATCCGAAACTTAGTAAGCTGATTAATAAAAATATTCAGCAATGAAACCATTTTTTTTTTCTATTAAATGCTATTAAATAATTTCCTTTTTCAATAATAATAGATAAAATATTTTATTCTACTCAAATAAAATTTAAAAACGTTTATTTACTTTTAAATAACCGAAACATTAAGCCTAATGTATTCACAGACATAGACATACTTGATAAAAGAAATCTAAGCCTAATTAATAACCAAAATTTATTAAATAATTATTTTGTTGCCACTTAAATCGCAAATTTGAGATTAGAAAGAAATTATCTAGGAAACTTTTGTAAAATATTTTTCATTTAAACGAACACTCACATTTTTCATTAAAAAAATGGACAACCGATCAGAAGAATTTGCATATTTAGCATTCATTACATTTTCTGTATAATTGTCAAGAAAATTTCAAAGTTTCAAAAATTATCATGAAAAAAGAATACTAAAATTAGCGGAAAATGATAAGTTTTTGAACGAAATGTTGAATAATTTTTCTTTATTATTTTCAGGGAGAAAAAATCAATTTGCATATAAAAATACCATTTTTATATATCGTAGAAGACTATTATAAGCTTTCTGGATTGCTTTGATGTGTATATTACATCTCATATGAATACAAATATATGAATACATCTCATACAAACAGTATAGGAGTCAAATGGGATTGTACGAATTATTATACAAATGAAATCCTTACATATCACGTCAAAAGTACGTGAAAGTATTTAAGAATTTAAAAACAAATAGTCAATGTAATTTTTTTAATTAAGTCATTTTATAACAGATATAGCTCAATATAATTGTTTAAATAGATACTTAAAGCGTATATTATATGATAATATAAAATATTTCCAAAGTAAAATAAATAATTAATTGATAACATGGAAAACTTTTAAAGCCCTAACTCGCAATTTATTCCATTTTATTCCGGTAATTGGTCATTATAAGAATAAGTCTTAAACATTAAATTATTACATAACATTTTATACGTTTCTTAAAGAAATTTTAGGAAAAAAAAAAGGTTGGAAATTAATAAAGTTATTATTTATTATTTTTGATGAAGATACAAATTGGCTTACTCTTTAAACTGTAAGACAGATAAATGTATAAATACAAATTTAATGACAACAATATGCATATTTAGAATATCATTTCTCTAAAAATAATTATTTAAAAAAATTTATAGTCGACACTCAGATGATTAATGATGATCACATGAAAAAAATACCACACTTCATTTTAACCATGATCTATGACGCACAAATATTCCAATGAGAAATTAACAAAAGCTTATTTTTAATTAAGAAAATAGTACTAACTCTGCATTTTACAAAAATTAATCTTCAAAAATGTTATTTTATTATTGGTGTTATATTACTACTCTATATTTCGTATACTTTGTACATAAGAAAGTAAAAAGGATAGAAATAGGAAAAACAAAAACCATAGTTTCTATTAAATAGGAAGAATCCCTTGAATTCTAATAAAGCTCCTCGTAATTTCTTCAAGTGTGACCGATTTCTATTACGCATTATTTTTCTATTCTAAGAGAAACCAAATGTGCCATGAAATCCACCCATTTATAATCCAAAAGCCTTGTAGAAGCTGATTTTTTTTCATTGTTTCTTCTACAGGTATCGTTACTTGTGTTAAATAAAGCGTAAAAATTACACCATTTCTGGTGAGTAGTTTAGCTTAGAGTATGTGAAAGAAACAGCTGATTTGCTGCGCGAGGTTAAAAGCATGAAAAAATAATTCATTCTAAGCGTCAGCTAATGTTTCATGTATTTCGTGAGCAGCAAAAAATAGCACTCGATTCATATGAAACCGCTCTTGTTTTCTCACGCTGAAATTTTATTTGGCGTTAAATATGAGAACATATATAAAATATTTCATAGGCGATCACATTTCCAATAAAATTCGGGTAAAAAATTGCGCAAATTTCTGTTTTACAAATTCGCATTCTTTTTATAAAGCAAACATGAAAAAGAAATTAATTTTAAAAATGTAATCTTTTATGTTGGTTTACTTTTTGCTTATAGTTTTAAGCGAACATCGCCAAAATGCTCTGAAAACGTGTCAACAGATAGATGGACAAATATTCACCAATTTTGACTTGCATTGTTTCGAAGGTCTTAGATGTGTACTAAGAAACGTGTTTTTAATTCATTCTGATTTCCAATCTTAAAGTTTCTTCTTAATAATATCGAGATCGATATAAAATAGGAAAACAATAGATATTAATTTGTATCCATTTTATTTATATGCATCTTTTTTTTTTTAATTTTAATTTTTTTTTAAATTTATGAAGCAAAAATTGATGCGATTTTTTTTCTATTCATTAACTATTGAAATTTTCATTAGTATGCTTAATTGCGGAGGAGACTCACGGTTATAATTTTTGACTTTTTAAGACCCACTTGAAAACATTAACTAAATTGTGTCGTAGTTTGTACTATTTTGGTATAAACTGATGTATCTGTAAATTTCATTTAGAAAGGATGGTGAGATTTTATAAAAAAAAAAAAATGGAGACCATAAAATAAATAATGCTTTTTTAGCACGTTAACATTGCCTACTTTGATATTTTAGATTAGAAATTTGATTTTCTTTTTCTTATATGCAATGATATTCTTAATATAAAAGCAAATTAAAAAGTTTATTTTTGAGCCATTTTTGAACCAAAGAAAACTTTCATAATTATTGGAAAAGAGATACCACTGTTGTATGATGAACATGGAAATATATTAAATCATGCCATATGAACGTAAATCACCAAATATTATAACTGATGAAATGGGTAAATGAAAAAAATGTATTTACTTTAATTACATGACTTAAAATTTATTTTAATTTTACATTACAAATAATATTATTCGAAGAATACATTGAGATGAATTTTTCCACGTACATATCATGGATAAATTAGAATAAATTCTGGTTAAAAATATTTTAACATTTTCAATAATTAAAAATTAATTTAAACAAAAAAGTGGATAATAATTAAAAGAATAAAATCTACTTTTTACCAGATAAATGAAAGTAAGCTTATAAAAACTATTTTTTTGTAAAATTTATTATTGTTTCAGTAATGAATCTTTTATCTCATATTCTTTTGATTTAAATGTTTTTTTCTTTTACTAAATAATCTATTTTTTTAATCCATTAATATGAAGTAAATACGTTTCTTATCGTATGTGCAGTTATAGCTCAATTATGAAAATAAATGACAACAACCATGATGAACAGATAAACGGGGCAAGTATTCACTTGAATGATATCCCTTTATAATCTGGCTGAAACTTCTAGCATGCACTGAAGACGATAAAAATACATTGAAAAATATTTTGTTTCTTGATGTGTTATATAAATTATAAATTCCATCAGTTTCCTTGTAGTTTGTATATGACTCATTATTTTTTAAATCCTTAGATACAGTTATTTAATCGTAGGAATGCTTTTTCGTACATATTGCATAATATTATACACATATACATATATATGTGTCTTGTTAAAAAATTAACAAATCGTTTGATTAGTTAATTTCAAACTTTAAAGAGAATTACATGCATTTTATAGTCTTAAAATTATGTTATAATCTAAGGTGACAACAACAAACTATACGAACTATATATTCTAAGGTGACTATACAAACATCTGTTTGAATGTATGAAAATAAAT
The DNA here is from genome assembly GCF_947563725.1 of Argiope bruennichi. Classification (NCBI taxonomy): domain Eukaryota; kingdom Metazoa; phylum Arthropoda; class Arachnida; order Araneae; family Araneidae; genus Argiope; species Argiope bruennichi. The sequence goes on from NC_079154.1 coordinate 12,211,619, forward strand.
AACCTCGTGGATATTTATGTATGCATTATTACCATGCAAAAAACTGCAGGAAGTATAAAATCTTAACATTAATTTAAATATTTACTATTATAACACAGGTATGATTTAATATAAATTTTATTTTTGAAACTTAAAATATATGCTTATAAAAATACAGATTACTTTTAAATAGAATAAAAAGAAAATCGTTACTTTATTTATCAGCCTGAAACGGAACTCTACCTCAAATAAAGTTTATATCAATCCTTTTATTGTGTTATAGAATTTTTAGCTTTTTTATTTTGAAACATTTCAATTTTTTTCAGATTCTTAATTATGAATTCTTGATAATAAGGCGCAGAATATATAACTAAAAAAAATCTTTGAATTTTTAAAACTTCTGGGAAAGTCGTTTCAATCATTGTGCTTTTGTATCAAAAAATATGTGGCTTTAATAATATTAATTGCCAAATATAATAAACCGTCTTGAAAAATAGTAAAAAATTCGAGCTTTAAGGTTAAAATAACTTTAAAGGAAATTAGTGATTATCTTATTTGAGGTTTTATTTCTTCAATAAGAATTTAAAAAAAAATGAAAGATATACAGACTTACTTTATTATTAAAGCTTTTGTAATCATTTAAACAAAACACATAACATTTTATAGCTTAAATTTTGAAGTTTATTATTTTTTTTTATCGAAAGTAATTAAGGTTGAAACTCAGTGGAGTGTATTTTGTTCTTTTCAGAAACCTCTCAGAATTAACGTTAAAGCGATACAAGATTGTACAAACTGATCCCCTTTCAGAATGAAAAAAAATGTCTGCGATAGAAAATTAGAACAAACGAATTCAAATTCAAATATTTTTTTTCGACCATGAACTTAGTGTAAAAAAAAAATCTATAAATATGAAAGAAAATAATATAATTTCTTAAAGCTCCAGATAGTTTCCTTTTAATTTTCTTTTGGCTAACACTTGACGGTGAAAATTGGTTTCAGCTCATTGCATGGTAGTGTTTCCCTGAAATTAAAAATAAATAAATAAGTAAATAAAACAAAAAAGTTTAATTTTTCGAATCGGAATGTACCTGACAAATACACACCTCCGTTCATTTGCATAATAATGGTTGTCGGAATTTCTATTTGTACATTTAGTGTGATGAAACAGAAAAAATCTGAATAATTTTCCTAAAGATTTCGTTGAAAAATATTTCGAAATAAATTCTTGCATAGCTCACGGGGTTGTTGTTTATTTTTCTTTACTTTAATTTTCTCAAGTTGTAAAAATAACGTATCCTTCATTTCGACTTTCAGTTCAGGGAAAAATAGAATTATAAAATATGAGGCTTTATTTCAGGATTTCTCTTAAGTTTGCATTCTATATATTTTGCGCAAAATGTAATTTCAGTTATTTAGAAAATTGTCTTTCAAATAAAATGTATAATTCACTAAAAAAAACATTATTAGAGTGATTTTAGAATAAATTCACTAAATTATAATGTCAACAATGATGACAAATAATCATGCCGAAAAATGTCGTTAAAATGAAAAGCATAATTAGCCAAGTTATCACTATTAGAGTACTTTTACAACACATTTATTAAATTATGATGTCTATAATGATGGCAAATAATAAAAGAAAACCTTAGACTACTGTCTGTTTATTCTTATTTTAAAAAAACATAAATGTAACGGGTATGGTGAACTTTATTTCTTAAATAGATGTTTTACAACATGATTATCAAGCCATTAAACTTCTAGTTTCAATTATGTAAAAAATATCAATAGACTAATGCTATTACGCATTTTTTTGTTAAGAAGTTAGTTTTATCAACATTAATTTAAATTTAAGTAATTTAATCATTAATTGGGATTCAATTTCTATGGTATTCATATTTAATAATGCATAAGTAGGACAAATGATAAAGGGTGCTCACTATTAAATTTTTTTGCGTTATTATGTGAAATATTTTTTGCTTATAATTGCATAGTCAAGGAACTGAAGTATGCATTATCGGTTTCTTTCTTTTAATATACAAATTCATATTTGAATGAATAATAATTTTAGATCTGAACTATATTGAAAACTTGATTTGTTCTATCATAATGAATTTCTGAGTTATCGGTTCATTGATGTACAAAAAGACATACCAATAGACAGTCAGAAGTTATATTAATATGTTGTATAATTTGAAACAAATAAATTACACACACACACACACACACACATATATATATATATATATAGAGAGAGAGAGAGAGAGAGAGAGAGAGAGAGAGATTGCATGTCCAAATGATTGAATAATTTTCCTTTACTAATTAGGCATATGAAAGAAAGTAGCAATTGTGGTATTTGTGAAAATTCTAATTCATCAATATATTTTTGTAAAAATAGCTGTTCTAGAAACTCATTGGTCTTTTTTTTCATGCATATATAAGTAATAATAGATGGACGAGAAATACTATAAAAATTTAAACTTTCGAGTAATTGAATATATATGAGAAAAAACGTTTCAATGTATTCTCTGGATGGATCAATTTATTCCTTTTAAAATAGGATGATTTTCAGAAAACTTCTTTGAAAGTAAATTTGATTCAAGTTTCTATCTTGTTCCATATATTTGGCAGATATCCAAATGCTTGGCATGTGTCCATATCTGATTTTCCGAAGTATATCTCAGCTCAATTCTTTCATCTTACTATATTCATAATATTTGGGGAAAAAAGACAGCATTTTCTGTTCAAATTTCACTTCTTCCTCCAAGCTTCTACATCAAAACTAGATTATATTTCCCAAATCCACATAAAACGAAATTTTTGAGAAATTATCTTCTGCAGGGAAGCTCTGAAATTCCTCGAAGTCTGTGTTTGAAGTTTCCATACACATGCAAAGCTTTTCTTTGAGTATAAAACTTTAAAGTGCACTATGTTGTTCCTTTTTTCTCTTTTGGAAAAGTCTCGACAGTCCTTCACTTGGTAAGAGTAAACTTCCCCCATATATGAGCCCAAATTCCTAAATTTACAAATATACATTTTGTTTTCTATGTCTAGTTTTTTTTCTTATGATCCTCGGTTGAATATAGACAGACATTTTTCAGCTATTTTGACTGTCAGTTTTCTGTATTTACTGTCAAAATATTTATGCGATATCATTTCAACCATTTCTAAACTTCTCCGGTCACCTTAAAAGGCTGTAGGGGTTTCTTTCAAAATGTGAAATTTGTTTGAATTGCTTTTTAAAAATTATTCACTGAATTCTGGCTTTTTCTGTTTCTGAAGCGTAGCAACATGAAAAAATGTATGTTTTTAGAGCTGAAAGTTGCACAATTTGCAATTTTATTACATAATAATTCGCAACTTCATTCAAATTGCGTTGAAACTTCTACTTCTAATTTCGTACTTCTATCCTGCTTTGTAAACAGCATTATAACACTTTTTTGCTAAAACTTTGATTTTATTTTTGAAACTCCTTATTGAAAATATTTGCAATTTTGATTTTATTTAATTTTATACTTATGTAGAATAAATATTAAATCAATTCATGAAATCAATTAGAAGTTTATATAAATAGCAAATGTCATCAATTAATATAATTAATTATTAGTTTTAGCTATTTTCTAGAAAGCTCTTTCAACCCTGCCTCAGATATATATGCAAAGAGATTTCTAATCTATACTTACAATAAAGCTCAATGTGTGTGTGTGTGTGTGCTGGCGCTCTACAGGCCAGGTCATTTGACATACAGCTACCAAATTTGGTACATGTATACCTTAGAGGTCGGGAATGTGCACCTGGGGTCCCTTTTTTTGAATTTTTAATTAGAATTTAATTATTAATTAAACACTACCTTTCCCGCCAAAAGAATCTTCCATTTTCCCCACCGCCAACTTTCCCGCCAAAAAAATCTTCCATTTTCTCCACCGCCAAATGAGTAAGACTTCAGCTTTTTTTTCTCCCAACAGTAATAAGGCTAGGGTTAACATTTTTTTGGCGGATTATTTCAAACGATTCTGTTTATTTTCTTAATGTTTTATGCATTTAAAATTAAACATTGTTAATTAATCCATGTTTCAGATTCATTCTGAAGTACTTTTGAATTAAAATAACACAGAATAAAGGAAATTAAAAATGTATAATCTGCATAGCGTTACCCCAACTGGCGTAGAAAAATTCACGCATTTGCGTTACCTAACTGGCGAAGAAAATTCACGCATGCGCATTGTTCTGATTGCTGTCATGACAACCACTTTCAACGGATGATTTAAATTATTTTTTAGGTTAGTTGCATGCTTTTGTAAGTAAATTGTATTTATGTTATATATTTTTTGTATATGCTTATAGTTTTAAGTACATCGTTTTTTAAGTACTTTTTTTTAACCTGTTTTCAATGATTTAAATTATTTTTAGGTTAGTTGCATGCTTTTGTAATTAAATTGTATTTATGTTAGTTATATATATTTTTTGTAAATGCTTATAGTTTTAAGTACATCGTTTTTAAAGTAGTTTTTTTAAACCTGTTTTAGACCGATTATTTTAAACCATTCATTTTATTTTCTTAGTGTTTAATGCATTTAAAATGAATTATAATGCAAAAATGCATTATAATTCATGCATTGTTCATGCAATGTTTAATGCATTGTTCATTAATCGATCTGTTCATGATGAATCTGAGAAAATTTTGTTGACAAATTCTTGAAATATTACATAAATTAAGAAAGATATTCTTTAGTGCCCATAAAGTTTAAACGGTCAGTGACTCTGTTATCAGCAATCATATTATTATAAAAAATGCTTTGTTTCAGTAAAATATATTATTATATTAATTGCAGATTAATCATTTACACTTTAATTTAAAACATAAATTCTACGAGAGGTAACAGAAAACGAGACAGATACATATTACGTTATGACTGAAGGCCTTTATAATATTATGAGTGAATTATATGACTATGAAAATGTGAAGTTTTAAAATATTTTGCTGAAGAATCTATTAAAGTTGGAATTGCATAAAATATTTAATTATTAAAATTTTAACATTAAGATTGGCGAACCGGCTGGTCGCCAAAGGCGGCTAGTATACTATAAGCTAAAAATTATGATTTATAAAAATGGTAAATGCATTAAATAAATAAAATTTTAAAAAATATCAATGATAACAACGAATGAAAATATGAATGAATTAAAAATATGATTCTAATAAATATGTCTCTGCAAATGAAAATCAATAAAATGTTAAAGATAAAGTATTTAAAAAAATATAATATAATTTATACAAAGTAAGCATTATTTAGGTATTACATTTTAAATATAAATAACATCCTTCTTATGAACACAATAAGTAAAAGAAAATCTTTTCGTACGAATTTTGTAGGTTTTTGTTAGAACAATTATTCTAAAATTTGAATTCAATTTTTTTAAACAAATTTAGAAAGCTTTGTTAAATTTGTGATTAATTTCAATTATCTTTAATAATATTAAATACAAATATTCACTGTCAGAAAACGTTTTCTCTTGTCATGGAACATAATTCAAATAGTAAAATACAAATACTTCTTTATTCAATTTAGGATAAATGTACATATTGAAAATTATTTTAACAATATGCTGATTGTTTGACTAACTCACAAGGCGAAATTATTATTTAAATTAGAAAGCAGCTTGCAAATTATGAAAAACATATTTAATAGAAAAATTTACACAGATATTAAAAAGCAATTAGCATATAAAACGTTCCCATGTATAGAATAGTTTTCATGTTACTTTGAGAATGTTTTCACGAAATGTTTTCATATATTGTTATTAAAATTGAAATAATTCATCTATATGCAAAATATTTCTTAAATATTGCTGTTTGTAATATAAGTGAGTAGTAGAAACATTATACTAAAATATTTGTGTTATTCTGCATTCACTTGAATAATTTGCTGATTTCAAGAGAACATGCCGTGGTCAATACAATGTGTTAATGCTTAATTGTTATGTCTTTTCAGGAAAAATTGCGCTTTGGAATATGATAAAATATAACAGAAGGAAAAATACATGTGGAATTTAATACACAGTTTTGTTTCAACAGCAGTTTTAGAAAATAAATATCTAAAATTAACATTAAAGCTAATATGCAAAATTGCATTTCTTATTTATGTATAACTAGCCTCCTCTGGCATCCAGCCGGGTCGCCAATCTTAATTCTCGTTAAAATTTTAATAATTAAATATTTTATGTAACTCCTGTTTTAATAGCTTCTTCATCAAAATATTTTAAAGCTTCAAATTTTGATAGTCATATGATTCATTCATAATATTATAAAGGCTTTCAGCCATAACGTAATATGTATCTCTCTAATTTTCAGAAAGCTCCCATAGAATTTATGCTTTAAATTAAAGTGGAAATAGTTAAATTACAATTAACATAAAAACATTTTTTTTACTGAAATGAAGCATTTTTTTTTAAATATGAGTACTGAAAACAGAGTCGCTGAGTATTTAAACCTTATGGGCACTAAAGAATATCTTTGTTTATTTATGTAATATCTCAAGAAATTTTCAACAAAATTTTCTCATATTCCTCATGAACAGATCAAGTAATTAATAATGTTTAGTTTTAAATGTATGAAACTAAGAAAATAAACAGAATCGTTTGAATTAATCGGTCGGAAACATGGTAAGCCTTCAAACCAAAGTTCGTATCCGTTGAAAATAGAGTTGTCAACAACCAGAACACAATGCGCATGCTTGAATTTTTAACTCCAATTATGGTAACGCAAATGCCTGAATTTTTTACGCCAGTTCGGGAAACGCTACGCAGATTAGAAATTTTAAATTTCCTTTATTCTGTTTTCTTTTAATTCAAAAGTACTTCAGAATGAATCTGAAAGATCGATTCATTAACAATGTTTAATTTTAAATGCATCAAACACTAAGAAAATAAACAGCATAGTTTGAAATAATCGGCCGAAAATATTTTAAGCATATCCTCATTAGCGTGGGAAGGAAAAAAACTGAAGCCTTACTCATTTGGCGGTGGGGAAATGAAAAATTAAAAAAAGGACCCCAGGTGTACATTCCCGACCTCCAAGGTATGCATGTGCCAAATTTGGTAGCTGTAGGTCGAACGATATGGCCTGTAGAGCGCTAACACACACACACACACACACACACACACACACACACACACACACACACACACACACACACACACACACACACACACACACACACATTGAGCTTTATATAAGTATAGATTAATTGTCTTTAATCGAGATTTTATTTTGTAATCTAATATCGCTAGTTATATTTTTATGCTTTAGAGATAATATACCATGTAATCTCTATACTTGGTGCTGTCATTTTTAAAAAATAATGGTTCGATTTGTAACTTTACTATTTACTATCGCATCTGCACAAAATTAATGTCATTGGAAATGGCTCAAGAGAACAAGTTTATTTAGGTAGATGTATTGAATAATTGATTAATTAGCATGGCTAATTATTTAATATTCCGAAATTTTCTCATTAGGCGTACCGATTGTTTTCGAACAAGTTGCTCTCCAAGAAATTAGACACCAAAGATATTCTGGATATGCTGAAAAATTTCTAAAGTTTTTAAAACAAATGTTTTGAAAAGTTTTTTTTAAAGTTTTGAGAAATGGCCCGCCGAATGTTAAATGAATCATAAACACTTTTGGCAATATCTCAGAAACAATAATATATTTCTTAAATTGTTTTTGTTCATTTAAAGAACATACATAAAAAAAATGAAGGAAAAGCAGTTTTTGCTTTCAGCAACCTCAAGTTTACTTAATATATGTCCCTCAGTAGGTTGACATTTTCAGGCATATATTTAAGGAAATAAAATTTACTATAACTCAAAAACTACTGTTGATTTTGGAGCGAAATTCGATACACATATATAGAAAGGCATACTGGATCGAATTATTAAAAAATACCATTTCCGCAATGGGGAAATTCGAAAATATTTACTAATTCATTGCTAATTGATTTTTCAATTTAATTAAACAAGTATACTTGCTTAATTTCTATAGACATCATTTTATGAAGATGAGGAAATCGATAACAAAGCAACAGATATGCATAATTTTTTAATTCTTTTTGACAACTATACATTAAGTTTTTTTCATCGATGCCTCTCGTGTAGTTGAAAAGAAATTTTGGATTATAAAATAAAATTCTTCATTAAATGTGATGAATATTGTAATGAAGTATAACGTTAAATAAAGGTATCAAAACTCGAAAAATGCCACCCCTTTCTTCAATATTTGATGCTTCATTTGCCGTCTGTAATAAAATAAATTAAATTAAATTAAAATTTTTAAAATTTAATTAAAGCAAGAAATGAAAATGAATGAAAAAAGTATTGTCTTTCTGTAACAATTCTGTTTGTGTTGAAGGATTAAATACAATATTCCATTAAAGGAGATTTTGCCTTGAAAAATATTTCAAACAACAGCAGCATGTTTATCACAAAATAAATACAATGTTTCTTATCTTTTGACTCTTTTTTCAGAGACTAAACAGTACTCCAACAGTAGCCATGGTAACAGAATATCAGATGCTCTCTTTCTGTAAATTAAATTTTTTGTCATTTTTATTTTGACTTTGATCGTTGAATATTTTTCTCGTAAATTTGTTTTTGCATTTTTTGCGAAGCAAGGTTTAAACTGTTCTCACGGATATTAAGAAAGTGTTTGCAAGTGAAGATGTCTTACAACAGCTGCGGTATTTTAACAGAAAAACGTGGAATGTTATCTTTCACATTTTTTCTTTTTTTACTTATTGTTTTTTGCCGATCTGAATATATATTGAAGAAATAAATCAAGATTTGATATCTTAATATTATTTCCTTATCACGAAAAAGAATATTTTTCGATATATTAGTTATGCTTCATTTACTTTTTTCCTGTAAATAATCCTTGCTTTTTAGCATTTTTATTTCTGTATGCTCTTTGTAATATAACCTGATAGTAAACATACAAACCACTTCACTTAAAATATGTGCAATTATAATTTAATTATTATGATGAAAATTTCGTAAATTCTGACCCTATAGCGACACTAATTCAACTTTATTTAGAATATCTAGACAAGTGCAGGAATTCAGGACTAATGTTATAAAAGAACTACAGCATTTTCTTTACTGAAAAGATTCCGTGCATTCTTATGCACGATCTTTAAGAAAGAAGTCTAATTTAACTAAATATGATGCTTAATTATATGTTTGAGGATTTTCAAGAGAAACTAGTCCATTTTTTGGTTTTATTTGTTGGAAAACTTTCAACAGAGCCAGTAGAATCGCAGCAAGCAATTCTTTGTTAAATCCCTCCACAATGCACCAGATTCTCAACAATGAGGAATGGGAGCACACCAAGGCCCTAGAATCCTTAATTTTCTTCCTTCGTTTTATGCTACTCAATCCAGTCAAACTTTAAAGTATTAAACTGTTAAAATAGGCATTGCCACATAAAGCATAATTCTCATGATAAAGCGTCATGTCTGTAATTAAGTATTTATTGAAGTTTTTCTCTGTTGCTTATAGTTGATAAATATTCAATCAAAAATGAATTTTGAGGCTTCGCTAATTCGTTGCGATTACTATAGTTCGAAAATGACAGTGAAATGAGTGAAAGACAGTGAATTAGAAAATAAATCAAAGAAGACAACGACAAAATTGTACCTATTAAATGGCACGCAGGTTTCGCTTAATTTTTTCTGGGAATGGCATATTAATTTTTGGGTGTATCAATATGTTTAAAACTCAGTATTTTAAACTAACGTTTGATAATTAACTCTTGGTATATAAACCGTTGCTGCGTCTGGTAATTAATGAGTTCCTCCTTACCGATTTGGGGAATGACTGCAAACGCCTTTATCAACAAATGTGTACACTTAGTAGAATTTCACTGTTAAGCAAATGGTTCAAATGGCCTGGTATATTTGGAATAAAAAAATATTTAAAACTACATGCTGTTTAGGAGTACTTCACCAACATTCATTCAGATATTTTCAATGCTGGGCATATGTGATAAGCAGAATATTAATTAAATCACCACTTACCTTTCTAGGAGTAACCAAAACAGATGTAATGCCCGGGGAGTTTTCAATAAAATGGCATCCCTATTTTAATCTCCTACCATCACTAATTGATCAGTTGACCAGCTGTGTTTATCAGAAGTGGAAAATGGATCTACCATTTAAAACAATATTTTTTTTTTCTTTCTCACTTCTATTTTATTTTGTGAAATTACTTAAATATATATATTACAAATCCTGTTTTAATAGATTTTGTAATACCATAATTAATATGATTTTGAAATTTTATGTGCAACTTTTTATTTTCTTATTAACTTCTTATTAACTTATTTCTTAAGGAAGATGTAAAGCCTAAGATTCAAAGTGCCTTGAAATCCTTCCATACTCACTTATATTCATAAATAGATGTTGCTTTTAATATGATTCTAATGGTACGTTTTATATCTTTATGAATCTTCAACTATTTTTCGCAATTAACAATATCCATGGTATAAAAATTCAAAAGCATAGAAATTGATAAAATCAGATTCTTTATTAATTAATACGAAATTTAGCTAGCTATGAGGTTATAATAGCTAAAAATAATAAATCATAAAAAATACGATTTCTAATCACATATTTTCATATTACTTTGATTACATGAAAATCATATTATTATTATTCCTGATTTTATAAGGAAAAAAAATTACCAGAAATCGAAGTTAACTAATCACTTACTTTGATAATCTTTTTATCAAAACTCGTATATCAAGTTGATGTATTTTATAGAAAGAGATATAATGTGATGCTCTGAGAGCATCACCGCCCCACTAGGCGACTAAGAGCCGTGGGAAAAAATCTAACAGTATATGTATGGGGTGTAACATGATATGATTACCAGCTGTGTGTTCTTACTGTGGGAAAGAATTCACAACTGATAACTATAGGGGATAAAATAGATTAGCTTTGTTTATTGGTGTTTCTCAGCAGTTTCTATTCTGCCTTTCTGTGTACCAGTCGTTGAATAATTTTGCTCCTCGAATGGCTCGAAAATATTTGAGCACAGACGAAGCTTTAGCTCTCTTTTCTGAATTGCCTTCAGACAGTGAATCAGTTGTTTCTGATGGAAGTACATATGATGAGGATTATGTTTAACCTCCAGATTTGTCTTCAAGTGATGAAAAGATATTGGAAATTGAAGATACCGATGATACTATTTTATCAAGTGAGTGCAGACCTGGTCCTTCTCAGCCCAATGAAGTGACTTGGGTACCAAGGGGCAACTCAAAGACTGTTTTGCCAGATTTCTGTGCGGAAGCAGGTCCATCAGAAGACATTCTAGCAATACTAGAAAAGAATCCAATTTCTCTATTCTTGGCATTATTTATAAAAATTCTCATGGAAGAAATAGTTTTCCAAACAAACCTCTATGCAACGCAAGAAGAAAAGCAATTTACTCCTCTAACTTTAGAAGAACTGATGAGATTTTTGGGTATAAACTTGCTAATGGGAATTAAAAGAATTCCGAGCTATCATTGGTCGTCTTTTGAAGATCTGCATGATGGATATATTTCGAAACAGATGTCTGTGAAAAGATTTTCCAGGATTCTGAGCCACCTGCATTTGAATGATAACACGCTTCAACCAAAACATGGTGAAGAAACAATGGGAGCACTGAATTCAAAACAATGAAAGATTTTCGACGTGAAATTGTCAGAAGCCTTATGGTTATGGGTGCGATGCCAACTTTAGAAATGAAAAGACCCTCTACTTCAGAAGTCAGAGCTATAAAGAAGCACAAGCCCTACATTCCAGAAGAAGTGAAGTATGAAAATGTAAACCACTTGCCTGTGAAGTGCAAGCGCAGAAGATGTGCATACTGTAGCACCCGTGCAAAACCGCCCTAAACAAGCACAATGTGTGAAACTTGCAATATTGGATTGTGCATGCAGACAAAAGATATTAGCTGTTTTAAAAATTTCATAAAAAGTAATTTCAAAGAGTTACTTCTCAAGTACTTTCTTCAATAATTTGATTTATATTTAATGTTTTATTTCTTATACATATTTCTAGTTATTTATTCTAAAATTAATTAAAAAAATTTCACATTTTTTTTAAAATAAATTTTGTGTAGCTTAACTTATAGTGCTTACTTTTTCATTAAAAGTCTCAGTACCTAAATTAATATATATTCCTGAATAATCTAAAAAATTAAGATATATATAAATTAAAAAATATATATTTAGAAAATATATATTTTAAACCTGTTTTTTAAAAAAAATTCCTTCATAAAAATTAAAGTTTAATAATATTTAACGAGAAATTTGCGATTTTGAAAACCGTAACTGAACGGAATAACGCCTAACTGAATGCTTTTCCTGGAGACATCTTCGCTCGACAAAAATGCCTTGGAAGGGCGGTGATGCCATCATGGCATCACCTAGAAAACCCCCTAGGAGGTAAATGAAATTTTTTTCAACATCAAAATATATGCTTAGTGGCCCAATAGTTCACAATTATAATGTTATCTAGTTAAAATTTGAATATTTTTATTCAGTGCCCCTCAAATGGATAAAGAGCTGATACTTTATAATTTCTTTGTAAAACGCAGGCATCTATGGCAGCCTCACAATGCATGGATCATTTGCATCCGCAGACGCTTGAATTCTACCATATACATACATAATGTGTTACCATATATATATGTATATGTTCAACCATATACATGTAATCTATGCGGCAGATACACTATAGCCACTTTGAGCGGTGGGTGTCCACATCTAGAGTCTCATGACCTGGCTGTTCCATTATCATCTTCCATGTCGACCATATGTATAATCCCTCTATCTACGAGCAGTAACAGGGATTGTCATTTGTTGAGTCACCATAAAACTTTTGAAATCTTTTGTACATGTTATTGGTTGCCTCTTCACGAAGCTCCTCAGGTTATATGGTATTTACGATGCAAGGTGTTTTCCCAGATATCTGAAGATATTCATTTTCATTAGATTGTTGGCTTCTTAATTTGTTGAATGAGACATCCTGTTAACATTATAAAAATAAATATTTAATGTTACAAAATTTTTGTTTACTTGGTTTTTCACTTGCAGCTACTGTTTGAGTCAAAAAATATGAAATGACACAAAATACCCTGCAGCCTGTTGAACATAAATCGCTGCATGCAAACGTTAGCACTAAAGATAAAATATATTTAAAATAACATCTGCAATTTAAATTATAATTTTATAGTATGAGTTTCACCAAACTTATATTTAACAAAACAGAAATGTGATTTAATAGAAAAAAATTCAGTGTTAATTATTATTAAAGCAGTAAAGTCATATAAGAATAGGAAATATATTTTTAATTTTATTTTTCTTATATAAAAGTTTATATACTCATAAATTCAAAGAACCACTATTGATATATTAGATAATTTATCCTTAGAAGAACGTTTATCAACATCTGGTTAAAAATTTTTCTCCATTTCGTTTGAGCTCAAGAAGATTCAGAAATATTCAGAAAAAAACAGACATATTCGCTTTAAAGGGAATTGCTGGAAAATTCAATATCCATTAAATTCATTGTCTAATTTTGCTCTTCTTTTTTGAATTCATTGCAAGGTTCTTTAAAGATTAATAGTGACCTTGTTTCATCAAAAAGTAATAAAATAAGTGTAGGTACTGTGAGCGCTTAGAGTACTAAGTAGGCTCTTTAAGCTCTTTTAAGTACTGTAAGTACATAAAAAAGCATGTAAGAAAATAGAAAATCTTCCCAAAAAACTTTTAGGACGTCAGTTTCGAAAAACGTCTAAAGTAAAAACAAATTATAAAAAATTCTGACAGTCTGAAATTTGTCAGTGAAATAAAAAAGAATCAGTCGCTGAATGGCAATAATATTCGCGAAGCGATATTTAGTAAGGTAAATTTAAAAATGTATTCTGTATTTAGATTTTCTGAAGATACTATTGTGAGTTATTATGTAATTCTTCCTCTTTCATCTCATGAATTTATAAGAACTTAATTAAATTTATCGTTAATGATTTAACTTCTTAGCTTTGTGAAGAATTCAGAAAATCTCCGAAATTTTTCCAGTCTTTTTACCATTAATGTTACGAAGTTAGAGGCAATAGAAAATATAGCAAACGCGATTCCATCTTAATTGTTTAATTGACACTTACTTAAATGTTTTGTTTACAGGAACATAAACATTTGGTATAAGAAACAATTAAATAAATGCCATGTATATTTTTTATAGGAATTCGATTTTTACATTAAAGATGACATTTTGTATGCTGTTTAATTTGAAGTAAAGTTAATTATATTAGCTCCAGGTAAATATATAAAATATAATATATTATATTAAACCACATATGGTCATTTTATTCTAAAAATAAAAAACAAATATGATTTTGTATTGGGCGAAGATTTATCGCTTGAGAAAGGTATTTCATCATTTTTTATTTTTGTTTTGTTTTATATGGTTTGTCCTTCTCTGCATTAGGAAAATAAGTTTAAAATTCAAATTACAAAAAATAGAAATGGTTCAAATGTAAATTAGAATTTATATAAATATAAATACATAAAAATCACATGAAAAAACCTGTTAATTTTTTTTCTGTTGTATTAGTTGCAACTTATCACAAAAATAAGATTTTAGTTGTTATACCATAGCTGTGATTAAATTCTCTGAGAAATGGAATTAGTGAAATCTTTACTCTGAAATACTAGAACTGTAACTTATAAAACTTCTGAAATAAATAGGATTCTTTAAAAATGTTGAAAAGTTTCTTTGAATGGTAACTATACTTTTCACCCAATGCTCCACTCTTGAAGACATATGAGGAAATTATAACTTCGAGTTTAAAATTGCACATTAAATCTGAGAGTTATGTAAATATGTTTGGGTCATTTTAATAATTCACCTTGTTTTATGACTTCAATTCATAAAAATGTCCTTTAACTATTTTAGTTTCTTCACAGTAATTTTTAAGTAATCTCTGAGTAATTCAAAGTGATGATGTACTAACAGTTTTGAAACTCTTTTCCTAAAGTTATAAAATTTTCCGTTTATTCTCTTCTTCCGCTGAGAAAAGCACATCAAATATTCTTTACGGAACATATTTCTTAAACGTAAAACATTATACTTATAAACTCAAACCGAAACAGTATTTTATAAATAAGAAATATAAACTATTTTATTTTCAAAAATAAACAGAAATTATTCTTAAAACATTTCGTTATATTCACGCTTTAACACAAAGAAGATTTTTCAAAGTAATTCCATTCCTTCTGAAGAGTTATTATGCGTTTATAAAAACAATTTAAAATTAATTGGTTAGAAGGGCCTCTATTCACATTAAATGATCTGACATTGTTACAGATTTCTAATATTGCTTTCCAGTAGAGACAGTATCTAGACATGGGAAATAGTTTTACAGATAACTCCAACAGATGCTGAATGGATGCCGGATCAATATCCCTTAATGCTGTCGATAAATCTGGAAGATATAGCTGCACAATTCAACATTCCAGAGTCTACAAGAATTTCACGAGGACTCGGGTTTCAAGGTTCCTTCAAGAAGATCCTTTGTATTTTCAAGAAAGCTATAAGAAACCGGCTGATAGAGCTGAAATCAGTATTGAGGCAGTGGGAATAGCAGACGAGTCGAGAGACATGGATGGTCGAGGGAAGTCTTTTTCCTACGAGTTCTTCCTGGGCGCTTTGTGTTGTTGCGGTTCTTTATTACTTATTTGCTGCTTGCGTGGTTGTGTTCACTGCAAGGAATAGAGGTCCTTTGTTTAGTGCAATCTTTGAGCTTTCCTGTTGTGAATTCGTGCTTTCATGTAGAATAAAATACTTTTATCTTTTACTGAGCCTTTTAGATTTTTACAATATAACCAATGCGCCAGATTTGCATTTTTGCTTATCAATATTCTATAATTGAAACCACTGTTAATCAAAAGCTGTAAAATATTTTCCAACTAGCCGCCTTTGGCGACCAGCCGGTTCGCCAATCTTAATGTTCGTTAAAATTTTAATAATTAAATATTTTATGCAATTCCAACTTTAATAGATTCTTCAGCAAAATATTTTAAAACTTCAAATTTTGATAGTCATATAATTCACTCATAATATTATAAAGGCCTTTAGTCATAACGTAATATGTATCTCTCTAATTTTGTTACCCCTCGTAGAATTTATGCTTTAAATTAAAGTGTAAATGATTAATCTGCAATTAATATAATAATATTTTTTACTGAAACAAAGCATTTTTTTAATAATATGATTACTGATAATAGAATCACTGAGGGTTTAAACTTTATGGGCACTAAAGAATATCTTTCTTAATTTATGTAATATCTCAAGAATTTGTCAACAAAATTTTCGCAGATTCATCATGAACAGATCGATTAATGAACAATGTTTACTTTTAAATGCATCAAACACTAAGAAAATAAAATGAATCGTTTAAAATAAACGGTCTAAAACAGGTTTAAAAAAACTACTTAAAAAACGATGTAATTAAAACTATAAGCATATACAAAAAAATATATAACTAACATAAATACAATTAAATTACAAAAGCATGCAACTAACCCAAAAGTAATTTAAATCATTGAAAACAGGTTTAAAAAAAACTACTTAAAAACGATGTACTTAAAACTATAAGCATATACAAAAAATATATAACTAACATAAATACAATTTACTTACAAAAGCATGTAACTCACCTAAAAATAATTTAAATCGTCTGTTGAAAGTGGTTGTCATGACAACAATCAGAACAATGCGCATGCGTGAATTTTCTTCGGAAACTTCTTTTCCCTTTCCAGCTGTGTTGCCATAGAAACCGGCGCACAGCTGTTTACACGTTTATGTTTATCTATTCAGATTTTATAATATCTAATCAGAGTAACGGTGAATATCAGTGTGTTCGTGTTCGTCAATAAATGTTAATTTTTTTAATAACATGATTAACGAAAACAGAGTCACTGAGCATTTAAACCTTATGGGAACTAAAAAATATCTTTCTTAATTTATGTAATATCTCAAGAATTTGTCGACCAACCGGTTCGCCAATCTTAATGCTCGTTAAAATTTTTATATTTAAATATTTTATGCAATTCCTACTTTAATAGCTTCTTCATCAAAATATTTTAAAACTTCAAATTTTGATAGTCATATAATTCACTCATAATATTATAAAGGCCTTCAGTCATAACGTCATATGTATCTCTCTAATTTTCTGTTAACACCCGTAGAATTTATGTTTTAAATTAAAGTGGAAAGAATTAATCTGCAATTAATATAATAATATTTTTTACAGAAACAAAGAATTTTTTTATAATCTGATTAATGAAAATAGAGTCACTCAGCGTTTAAACTTTATGGGCACTAAAGAATATCCTTTTCAATTTACGTATTATCTCAAGAATTTGTCAACAAAATTTTCTTAGATTCATCATGAGCAAATCGATTCATTAACAATGTTTACTTTTAAATGCATCAAACACTAAGAAAATGAAACGAATCGTTTAAAATAGACGGTTTAAAACAGGTTTTAAAAAAACTACTTAAAAAACGATGCACTTAAAACTATAAGCATATACAAAAAATATATAACTAACATAAATACATTTTAATTACAAAAACATGCAACGAACCTAAAAAAAATTTAAATCCAGTCCGCATCGGTTGATAATAATTCGTCAACACAATGCGAAATTCAGAACACAAAGCGCATGCGTGAATTTTCAACGCCAGTTACGTAACGCAAATACGTGATTTTTTTTCTACGCCAGTTGGGGTAACGCTATGCGGATTAGAAATTTTTAATTTCCTTTATTCTGTTTTATTTTTATTCAAAAGTTCTTCAGAATGAATCTGAAGGATCGATTAATTAACAATGTTTAATTTTAAATGCATCAAACATTAAGAAAATAAACAGAATCGTTTGAAATAATCCGCCGAAAAATACTAACCCTAGCCTCATTACTGTTGGGAGAAAAAAAACCCGGAAGCCTTACTCATTTGGCGATGGCGAAAATGGAAGATTTTTTTGGCGGAAAAGTTGGCGGTGGGGAAAATGAAAGATTTTTTTGGCGGGAAAGTTAGTTTTTAATTAATATTTAAAATTCTAATTAAAATTTCAAAAAAAGGGACCCCAGGTGCACATTCCCGACCTCTAAGGTATACATGTACCAAATTTGATAGCTGTATGTCAAATGACCTGGCCTGTAGAGCGCCAACACACACACACACACACACACACACATTGAGCTTTATTATAAGTATAGATAGATAAAATTTAATCGATTGTAAAGAGAATACTTTGTTTATGCAATTGTTTTTATAATTTTGTAATTATATCTCCGATTAAATCAAGCTGAAAGTACGAAATAATTCTCTGAATACAATATAGATTCCAATAACAGAGAAAACGAAATTTTAAGAAATATCTACTTACTAGTTAGCTCCCAAATAGAATAATACATTAAACCCTCTTTTCCATCTCATTATCTAAAGTATTGAAATAAAATAAAATAAGATAAAATATAAACGACAATTTAATGTGTAATCAGCTATTCAAATATCAGATTCCATTGTAGATGCAAACTACATAGATTTGATTAGATGTATGCGTCGAAGTAAAATGCTATATTATTCTAACATTTGATTACAAAAATATTTGATATTTTTAAGCAATTCTAGCAGTGAAATGCAAAATAAATTTGTTATATAAATAAATACTGAGTCTTCTGTTGTAAAATATAGTTACCCCAATTGAACAATTACATTTCTCGATTTTTCTACGTGCGAAACGTACTTTTACTACTTGTCCAAATGAGATTTGCTACTTTTCCTCTTATTTTATAAGCTTATTTGCTAACTCGCTTGCAAATTATTTCGAAACACAGACCACGAATCTTGTTATTGGTTAATGACAATCTTATCCATTGATTTAACGATAACTTGAATGCCGTGGATAGATTATAATAACGGAATGTGCATGAAAATGAATTTAGCTCATCGGAGGTAATGCATTAAAAGTAATTTTATTAGAAGAGCCATGCACAAATTACTCATCTCATATTTAACTAAAATTAGCAACAACAAATATTCTTGATAAACCAGATCACATCCAAAATAAAATTGGAATGAATTTTGAGATGAGTAAAATTGAAAGAATATTTAAAAGTTAAAGTGTTTTAAGTAATATTTGATCAGTTTTTAGTTAATATTATTGTATTTCAAATTGTTGAACAATGGATAACTGGGCATTTTATTAAAAACTAGATGTTAAAATTAAAAACAAGAATAGGTATAAACGTATCGGAGTTGCCTTCACTTCAGTTAAAAGGCATAAAATGTAGTAACAAAACTGCTATATACGGAATTTGTTTCATGATCTTCCCAATATCGAGTAATGCTGTTAAATATAAGATTTAAAATATAATTTTAGTTATATATTGTAATATCGTTTGAACAATATTGTGCTATATTTTATAATATTCAGTTAATTAAAGAAAATAAACTCCAGTTTTTTTTAAAAAATAAAATGCATTATTAATTTATAAATCAATATTTCTTTTCAAAGCGGCATTGGTTTTAATAAAAGTTTTAAAAGTGTAACAATATCTTTAAAAATTACTATCATTCTTTATTAAAATGAAATAATTGTAAATCGGTGTATTAATAGTGTTGAATATTGCCAACAATATTTTTGCATAAGTAATGAGAATAGTGATATTTATAATTTCTATTATGACTATACGATTTTTTTTTTAAATTGTTTTAAAAATGAATGCCTGAAATTTATTAATTTATTTTTAATAATTCTATGCCATTTGCCTACAAGAGTGAGAAGCCAGAGGGTCAGTTTTCTACAACATAAAAAAACACAGATTATAAACAATATACAGAAAATAAATGACGTGTATTTACTTTTTCTGAAAATATATGGTAACGATATTTGATATCAGCAAATGCAATTAATTAGATATAGCTTCCATTTCAAGAGAGCTTATGACAGAAGTTTTGGATTTAGTTTAAAAATAAGATTGAGAATGATTTTTTTCTTTGGAAACTGAACTGTTCTAAAATAAATTAGTTCCGTTAGAAAATAA